>NC_088304.1:18838540-19061837 GCF_032854445.1 Liolophura sinensis
ATTTCGGATTAGTCACAGCAGCATTTAATGGTGATAGGCCCTGTGTGCTGTCTTGAGACGTACGTCCCTTTTAACATTAGAGGCACATGTGCTTTTCTTTAGGCAATGTCTCCCTTATAAGAGTCGGTCACAATTTATAGGACTGCCTCACAGGAACACGATTAGCGAAGACACTTTCATACCAGGATGCAGTAGCTGCTCTAGTTAATTTGCTAAATTTGCCGATTTTAAATCGGCTTTAAGTAAGTTTACATTGACATTGGGTTGAAAACCTTGTATTCTATTGAAATTTCTGCCAGGTACACATAAATGTAAGTTCGGAATACTGTACGAGACATATAGCGCACTGTGTAGTGTTGTAATTCAGTAGACATTGCGATCTCTCTTATATATATTTTTAAGTTAAATGTCTGTAATCTTTTGATTACACGCTGCCGCAGTAAAAACTCCTCACCGTGACCGCTATTTACTGTCAAACTCCTCGCATTGAAAACTTTATAGCCATTGATGACGCTGCGGTAGCCTCTTGGCCTCTTACAGCGCATGTACCGCTCTCTATGCACGCTTTCTTTACATCGCTGCCAAAACTAGACAAAAAATTGACCTTTGAATTATGTATTACCCACACAGCCAGAATTAGCCTCGCCGATGTTGTTTCGGGTGTGTATACTTAATACAATGAGAATGCTTGTATATGCTTATCAAGTAGTAATAGAAAAAAAGACTGAGACGTCCGATCATTTGTATTTTCTGACATCACTTACTTCCTCATTATCGTGACCTCAGCCTTGTTCAACATTTCTGTAAAATTTGCTAGGGATGGCAGTGATGTAAAGCGAACGTAGAGATCGGCGCAGGCGCTGTAAGGAGTATGAGCCGTAATCGCTCAGAAACCCGTCTGTCTCGCGTTGCTGGCTTTGACGCTCTGGGGCGCTTGATACAGTTTGCTGACCTAACTACGACACGTCGAAGCACCTGCCGAACTTGCGGGGGTGTTGGGGTGTTGGGGGTCATGTCACCAGGTGCAGTTAGCCCATATAACCGTCTAGTTAACCATCCAAATCGAGTGCTGTCTGTGACCCACACCAACAATTAACATACGGGCACAATCTCAGACACATATCCACGGATTATCCGTTTTATTTCGATGATCTCTCAACGTGCATTTTTTTTCACAAACTGCAGTATCCCAGTAAAGTCTTGTCATGTAGAACGAACACCATATGTGGTATGTTAATGTTGTGTCAAATGGGTCAGATCGAGGTACTAGCTATAGCCATGAGTTAGTACTGTTTTGGTATCCATCATGAGAGATTTTCCGCTGACACACGTGTTTTGCGTCATAGGAACTTTTAAACCCAAATCTCTGCTATATAGACCGATTTCCTTGCAGACCAGAAAATTCAGAAAATGTGGTTTGGTTTGGCATACTACAGATTGAGAATAAACGATAATAGAAAAGAATTAAAGCCCCCATTTCATAGGACAACGGCTGTCTATGCTTTCAGATCTGACCAATCAAATGAAGAAATTATCCTATTCAAATTTTAAATCATTCGGCATGTGAAGTGAATTACCGAGAAACAAGGCAGAAGATAGGGTCAATCGTATGTTAGGATTATATGTGGGCTCACGGCCTCATAGAGGAAGAGTCAAGGGAGATAAATCTTGCATCACTTGAGGTTGCATTGCTTACGTGGAATTCGCTCAACATTTCATAAACATGGCGACAGCTGCAGGTGTGTGAACTCATGAAACAAAACACTGGGTTTTGTTAAATGCTCACAGAAATGGTTCCATTGGCCTTTACTTCCGGTTGTGCAGATATAAATAATCGTGGATTCGCCTTTTTTGGAGGCGAAATTAAACTGCCGAAGCAGCAATAGGATCATACTGTGACCGACATATCACGTGCTCTGCAGTTCTGCGTTTTCACAAAGGGTTATCATTACGGTTTTTTTTTTGTATTGTTTTTTTTTTTACCATAACCATGCCATTAACCTGTGCTTGTTGTCATGGTAATGAAAATGACGCTTGTTGTTTACGGTATATGATTCATTTTTTACTGAATACACTGAATGCATGTTCTTTGCTTAATTTTGATCAAATGAATTTTGCCATCCCTCAGTCGAAATCAAATTTGCAATTACCTAAATTGACGGTAATATTTACCTAAATTGACCTAAATATTTGAGCAAGCACGAACTATAGTTCTGGCGTATGGGACCACGTATTGGTGGAGGTGTTTCACCTTCGAGTCCTTGCCAGTAATTCGTTTTCCACAGCATTCGGTGGTAAGCTCTGGAATGTTAATTTACTTTTAGGTGGACAGAAGATATGAAGTCTTTTGAAAACGGCACCCTAAATGGCCATAAGTACAATGCAGACTGACGGATTTTGTCGCGAATAAGTTTCACAAAACGCCATCTGTTCCAGGGACAGTTATCCGTAATACAACTTTTCGGCCCACATTTGTATACATGTACTATAAAGTAAAGTTTCCCACGTTATGGAATTAAAATATTCGGAAATTTTACGAATTGTTATTACATAGCCTAATAACGATGAAGATACACAAATAACATGACGGCTTCCATCAAGTCTGAAGGTCAGAGCGTGACGACTGTGAGTTGTAAGAACCCTGTTGGCTCCGGCTTTCCAACGGTAAAAAATTGCTTCCTCATTTAGCACGAAGACGATTCAATATGTAGATCACATTAGATACCACTGAAGAGTTTCTCAGTAAGATTTAAGGAATAGTGTTTGAGTATAAAAACCAGTGAGATAAAGAACTATGTAATGATAGAATTGAAAAGACATGAGATTGTTTATGTGTGTTTGTGTACTCTATTTTAGTGAGCAGCTAACAAAATTAATGTTTCACAGTGTAAGATAGCACAACCTCTGTGTTTACTTTAGTTCATTAACTGATTATTTACTTCTTTGGGATTTTAAGTCCTTTAATGATGTGTTTTCGAAAGTTACATTTTATAAGTTATAATTTATAGTATTGCGCCTGACTCAAGGACCCGCTATTAAGAGTTTACAACATAACAACATTTATAGTTCTATGTGGTTGTAGCACAGAGAACAACAATACAAGTTATTACCGTCATTGCTTTTGTGACCTTGTAGGTGACATGTATATGTGCTAAAATAAAAATTAATGAGTATCTTACCGTGACTTACAGGCATGGTACAAGGAAATCCGTTCCATATAGTGTCTTTAGAAAACAAATTCGGTTCCTTATTTTGAACAATAGCCATACAGGAAATTTCTATATTCACTTTTACAAGAAATTTGTTCCCCATATTGACCTTTACAAGAAATTTGTTCCTCATGTTGACCTTTACAAGAAATTTGTTCCTCATGTTGACCTATACAAGAAATTTGTTCCTCATGTTGACCTTTACAAGAAATTTGTTCTTCAAGTTGACCTTTACAAGAAATTTTGTTCCTCATGTTGACCTTTACAAGAAATTTTGTTCTTCATGTTGACCTTTACAAGAAATTTGTTCTTCATTTTGACCTTTACAAGAAATTTGTTCCTCGTGTTGACCTTTACAAGAAATTTGTTCCTCATGTTGACCTTTACAAGAAATTTGTGCTTCATGTTGACCTATACAAGAAATTTGTTCTTCATGTTGACCTTTACAAGAACTTTGTTCCTCATGTTGACCTCTACAAGAAATTTGTTCCTCATGTTGACCTTTACAAGAAATTTGTTCCTCATGTTGACCTTTACAAGAAATTTGTTCTTCATATTGACTTTTACAAGAAAATTTATTGTGTACTTTATAGATACAAGAAAATTTGGTCTGCGGTTTTTAATTTGCATTAATTATGTCACACATAATTATGTCATTATGAGTAATTATGTCAGACATAATGAGTAATTATGTCACACATTTGTAAGTAATTATGTCACACATTTGTAAGTAATTATGTCACACATTTATAAGTAATTATGTCACACATTTATGAGAAATGAAAAGAAAGATATTGTCTTGACGGAGGAGTCATATTTGATAATTGCAGATATGGATGAACCTGCGTGTTGCCTGTATTACACGTATTTTGTGATATGCAGAAGGAATCCAGTCGAAATTACTGTACTAGTTATAACTATGAAAGGCAAAGAAATTCTTGCTTACATTTGATTTTTTATTTTGACTTGATTAATCTACCCAAGGAAAAGTGCAATACTCAACATAAGGGATTAGCTATTAAATAAAGATCGAAATAGAAGTTTACACTTTTCTGTAGAATGTCAGTTAAAATATAATAATGGCAAAGGAATACATTTCAGCACAAGTTATTTACATGATGAAGTCAGTGTATTCATGGTCATTTATATAGAAGTTACCAGATTTATGTGAAACTTGTATCGTCTATATACGTAAATGGCACACTCAGCAATACATAAATGGCCCACCCTACACACGAATTGTATCAAAACCAACATGCATACTGAGCACCGTAGTTTGACACAAGAAGAATACAACTGGCCTATAGGTTTGGACAGGGTCTGATAAATGAATGATGTATCAGTTTATAAAATTAAAATAAACCAATTTTATAGAATTATAAGAATTAATTGTTATTGAATGTCAAAAAGATCTTATCTAGCTTTTCTAAACTTTGTCGTGCCTTGCATCATGTTCAGATGAACTTGGTTAGACACCAAGATTTGCCCTATGAAATTGCTTCGGATGTATATTGAGTACAAAGTGGAAAACAGTTTTCGTTGAATTTCTTATTACTACAGTTACAATAAACATCGTAAAAAGGTATATAAGCTTTAAATGTCTTACACGCTATAGTCCTTTGTTTTAGGATAAATACTTAAATCTTTGCACTACTAAACATTGTACTAATTAGCAGGTAGTTTAATTATTACATTGGTCCCAAATAAGAACATGTCACGGATGAATAAATCAAAGAGCAGATTCAGATGCAATTGAAATTATATGCGTTGTAAGAATAGTGCAGATTGTTGGACCTGAGAGTTTGCAAGTTATGCGAACATTCAGTACATTCAGTTCCGGTAAGCAGGCGTTTTGTAGGACCAATTCTGCACGTTATGTTTGCAAAACCTCACATGTTTATTTAATGTATTTGACCAAAAATTTTGTGTAAGACTAATTTACTCATGTTCATATTGTCTGATATTTTCTCTCTTAAAAAAGTGTTTTGAGGCTGGTTTAGAAGGTTGAATGATATCGTGCTGGAGAGCCATTGACATTGTAAAGGTGTTTTGAGACTGGTTTGGAAGCTTGCATGATATCGTGCTGGAGAACCACTGACATTACAAAGGTGTGTTGAGGTTGGTTTGGAAGGTTGAATGATATCGTTCTGGAGAGGCATTGATATTAGAAAGGTGTTTTAAGGCTGGTTTGGAAGGTTGAATGATGTGCTGGAGAGGCATTGACATTAGAAAGGTGTTTTAAGGCTGGTTTGGAAGGTTGAATGATGTGCTGGAGAGGCATTGGTATTAGACAGGTATTTTCAGGCTTGTTTCAAAGGTTGAATGATACCGTGCTGGACATTGGAAAGGAGTTTTGAGGCTGATTTGGAAGGTTGAATGATATCGTGCTGGACATTGGAAAGGAGTTTTGAGGCTGATTTGGAAGGTTGAATGATATCGTGCTGGAGAACCACTGACAGTTGAAAGGTGTGTTGAGGCTGGTTTGGAAGGTTGAATGATATCGTGCTGGAGAACAATTGATATTATAAAAGTATGTTGAGGCTGGTTTAGAAGGTTGAATGATATCGTGCTGGAGGACCATTGATATTATAAAGGTGTGTTGAGGCTGGTTTGGAAGGTTGAATGATATCGTGCTGGAGAGGCATTGATATTAGAAAGGTGTTTTGAGACTGGTTTGGAAGGTTGAGTTATATCGTGCTGAAAGAGCCATTGACATTAGAAAGGTGTTTTAAGGCTGGTTTGGAATGTTCAATGATATCGTGCTGGAGAGGCATTGATATTAGACAGGTATTTTGAGGCTGGTTTGGAAGGTTGAATGATATCGTGCTGGACAGCCATTGACATTGGAAAGGTGTGTTGAGGTTGGTTTGGAAGGTTGAATGATATCGTGCTAGAGAACCATTGACATTATAAAGGTGTGTTGAGGCTGGTTTGGAAAGTTGAATGATATCGTGCTGGAGAGGCATTGATATTATAAAGGTGTGTTGAAGTTGGTTTGGAAGGTTGAATGATATCGTGCTGGAGAGGCATTGACATTGGAAAGGTGTGTTGAGGTTGGTTTGGAAGGTTGAATGATATCGTGCTGGAGAGGCATTGATATTATAAAGGTGTTTTGAGACTGGTTTGGAAGGTTGAATTATATTATTATATCGTGCTGGACATTGGAAAGGAGTTTTGAGGCTGATTTGGAAGGTTGAATGATATCGTGCTAGAGAACCATTGACATTAGACAGGTGTGTCGAGGCTGGTTTGGAAGGTTGAATGATATCGTTCTGGAGAACAATTGATATTGTAAAGGTGTGTTGAGGTTGGTTTGGAAGGTTGAATGATATCGTTCTGGAGAACAATTGATATTGTAAAGGTGTGTTGAGGTTGGTTTGGAAGGTTGGGCGACATCGTGCAGGAAGAGCCATTGACATTAGAAAGGTGTTTTAAGGCTGGTTTGGAAGGTGCAATGATATCGTGCTGGAGAGGCATTCATATTAGACAGGTATTTTGAGGCTGGTTTGGAAGGTTGAATGATATCGTGCTGGACAGCCATTGACATTGGAAAGGTGTGTTGAGGTTGGTTTGGAAGGTTGAATGATATCGTGCTGGAGAGGCATTGATATTATAAAGGTGTGTTGAGGTTGGTTTGGAAGGTTGAATGATATCGTGCTGGAGAACAATTGATATTAGAAAGGTGTTTTGAGGCTTGTTTGGAAGGTTGAATGATATCGTGCTGGACAGCCGTTGACATTATAAAGGTGTGTTGAGGCTGGTTTGGAAGGTTGAATGATATCGTGCTGGAGAACAATTGATATTGTAAAGGTGTGTTGAGGTTGGTTTGGAAAGTTGAATGATATCGTGCTGAAGAGGCATTGATATTAGAAAGGTGTTTTGAGGTTTGTTTTGAAAGGTTGAATGATATCGTGCTGGAAAGCCGTTGACATTATAAAGGTGTGTTGAGGTTGGTTTGGAAAGTTGAATGATATCGTGCTGAAGAGGCATTGATATTAGAAAGGTGTTTTAAGGCTGGTTTGGAAGGTGCAATGATATCGTGCTGGAGAGGCATTCATATTAGACAGGTATTTTGAGGCTGGTTTGGAAGGTTGAATGATATCGTGCTGGACAGCCATTGACATTGGAAAGGTGTGTTGAGGTTGGTTTGGAAGGTTGAATGATATCGTGCTGGAGAGGCATTGATATTATAAAGGTGTGTTGAGGTTGGTTTGGAAGGTTGAATGATATCGTGCTGGAGAACAATTGATATTAGAAAGGTGTTTTGAGGCTTGTTTGGAAGGTTGAATGATATCGTGCTGGACAGCCGTTGACATTATAAAGGTGTGTTGAGGCTGGTTTGGAAGGTTGAATGATATCGTGCTGGAGAACAATTGATATTGTAAAGGTGTGTTGAGGTTGGTTTGGAAAGTTGAATGATATCGTGCTGAAGAGGCATTGATATTAGAAAGGTGTTTTGAGGTTTGTTTTGAAAGGTTGAATGATATCGTGCTGGAACAATGTGAACCTTAGAATCGAACATTATAACTTATGGCCTCTTAAAATGGACGACGTATCAAGATGCTAGAGGAAAAGGTCCTGTATACTGTTTCTTAGAGGCAACTATCCCTGGGTCATTATGATATAACTAAGCATTTATTGTTTTAATAATTTGTTTACGAATGTGGTTATACCGAATACTTGTAAATCGAATGAAATCGGCATGGTTTAGGTAAACTGTGACAGAAAATATGGGTCGACAAATCTGTCCTCGGCATGACGATATAATGCATCACAATCATTAAAACGTCATAATTTTGAGAGGTCTTTTAATTAATATAATATTAATAATATTAATATGAAGAATGTTCCAACTCCGTAAACCCAAATCCAAAACCAAACCCCAGGCAAATGTTCGACCGAAAGCAAAAGTAGAATTAAGCTTCATTCACAAACCCATATTTTTACATCCTCGAAAATCGAAAAAATATCTAGTCTACAATAAACACGTAGATGTTAAAACTTTTCTGTCAAAAGTGTGATGACAGTATAATACATTTATGGTCCGCGTTCATACGTGGCCTTAGCGTACTCACAGAGGTCTGTAGCCGTCGGTCCACTATACGTTTCTTCTGAATTAATATTTATTACCCGATATGTTTGGTTTTTTTCTTTTTGCAGGTCTGTAGCCGTCGGTCCACTCTACGTTTCTTCTGAATTAATATTTATTACCCGATATGTTTGGTTTTTTTCTTTTTGCAGAATCCATCGGCTTTGGACAAATGACACACATAAGATAAGCCAGTGGGTAACACACTGTACAGAGAAATCTGCCATGAAAGAGTATATCTGGTATGGACTCACCGGGCCACATACCATTTGGTTAGAAACTTCTAGGTCAGAAGTTTGTCGGGGATTTGGAAATTTTGTAATAGGCCCATCAGTCTGTATATTATAGACAGTTTTCGATCGTCTGTCCTCTCTTCCTCGCCCCACAACTTTCCGGACCAGGATGTAAAGCTTGCCTTGTGGAATCACCCATAGATGCTTGCCCTCGGGGAGATGAGCTCTTGGAGGCTTCCATATCAGGGTTATCCTCAAACCATGGTTCACCTATCGGAGTCAGAAACTCATGAAAATGTTGTTCATAGCGACATGCAAGAAAACGATGCTTCAGCGACTGAACAGCCTTGCTGTCAACAGGGGGATAGTGGGAGACAAAACATAATATCTTTCTCATCTAACAGTAATCTGACTTCATTGGCACATAACTCCGACCCTGCGTCTTGTGGAGGGAGTCAGCTATCCCACCAGAGGGCGCCACTAGAGGCACAGTTTCAAGCTGGTTTATCGTCACGACCCAGCAGTACAATCATGTGCCCTTACGGCTTGGATGGCCTTGGCAATGCGGCCGCGCACGAACACCGCTGTGGCTCTCGTGAAAACAGATCCTACAATGATATCCTGCTGGATGAAATAGCAGTGGAAGATTTAATTTGTTTTCAAGTGCCTTGTCATTGTCCACCTAAAGAAAGTGCTCCTGACATGACTAATCGTCCTCCAGAAAGTTTTCCTCCTGGAAATGTGCACCTTCATGGTACAAGAGCTTCAAGAGAAGGTGTTTCTCTACCAAGTGCACCATACGATGATGTTTTCCCTGCAAGCGCACCGCAGAGTGGTGTTCCTTCTAGAAGTTCGCGGGATAGTGATATTCGTTCCAGAAGTGTTACTCGTGTAAGCACAGCAATCGATGATACAGTCTTTGGAAGCATAGCAATGGATGGTGTGATTGCTGGATCTACACTCGATGATGGCATTCTGCCCGGAAGTGTACTGAACGATGATATTTTCTCCCGTACAATGGATTCCAAAAGTACTATACAGGAAGGACTATGTGATAAATATACAAATAATAGTGAGGATGTCCCTTACAAAAATGACCTGAGCGGAGCGCTGCCGTTTAAAAAACTTTTATATGATGGTGTCTCGTTTCTGGCGAACCCCGTCGGTGTAGAAACTTATGTCGTGAGTCAAGTTACCAAGCCCTCTTCCGTCGAAACACAGTCTGATTTAACAGATTCCGGTGAACAAACAACTGAAAGACAAGAGACAGGATTATCTCCTCGGGAGTTCAAACACTCCGACTTGCTCGTCCCCAATATCGGCGCACTGGCGTCGGTCGTGACAAAGGTACACTTTGAAAATCAGACAAATAATAATCCCGGTGCCGATCAACGACTGGAACATCCCAATAGAAATACCCCACAAAGACAGATTAGAATGTTGGACATTATCGACTGTGTTATACAGAACACCATAGCGGAACATAGCGAAAGACAAAGCGTGGAAGACAAGGACAGTAAGAGTCCATACTCCCAGGATCCAGATCATCAAGTGTGATCCAGCCTCTGACAATTTAGTGAAGTGCACAGTAATATATCATCCTGCTACACTGTGCAATGCAGTTACACATCTGTCACGTCAACTCTCATTTCCTGAGGAAAAACTGCCTTCAGTTTTTCGCGCTCCCAAATCATGTAAATGACACTGGCTGAAACCAGCCGTCTTCAATGTGGCATGACTTCAAATCGATTAAGATTGATCACTTACCACATACTGAGCGTTATAATTCAGAAATGAAGCGGAAGTTATTCACCGGAGTAAAGAAGCGGATAACACATGAGCTTTCTTTAATGCCGAAAGGCCATTTGATATCGTCAGTTTAAAATTTACGTTTAGAACACAGTAACGTAAATTCCTGGTTTAAATTTTAGGGGAAAAAAACTTTTTTTTTTTAGTTTCCTAAAAAAATTCTTCATGATGTGTGATTGAGTGGCGGGGTGGGGTCGGGGAGGCATACTTGTATGTAGCAGTCATTTTGAAAAATGGCGTGGCTAGACACGTAGCAAGTTTTTTCGCACAATAACAAAGGTATCTCACTTTCGCTTCTGTATATTTTTTATTCCACCTTTTTTTCGCCAATGTCCCTTTATGCGTATAAATTATCGTTAATTACAAAATTCATGTCTTTTTTGTATTAGATTTCAGAGGAATGTTCTATTTTTGATGCCCTGCATGTTAAGGGTAGCATCTTAAAATGTACTGCATGCACTGAGCCCAGTTTTAGCACACATATATCCCACAGTGACGCACGGGGAATATTTATTTATTTATTTATTTATTTGAATGGTGTTTTACGCCGTACTCAAGAATATTTCACATACGATCGCGGCCAGCTTTACGGTTGTGTGTGTGCGTGTGGGGGGAGGGGGGGGGGGGGTGAGGCAAAGCCCGGGGCAAACCCACGACCATCCGTAGGTTTGACATGATACACATGATGTGCTGTATTCGTACTTATTACATCAAAGCACACATATTCTATTTTGTATATTAGAATCCTTACATGTTAGTATAAATGTTAAGAATGGTATCTCCAAAGGACTTAAAATAGTGAGCTGACGTTTTTGCATTCATGTCTTTCCTCAGGCGAGTACTTAGTAAACTATTTTTAATGTTTGATAATAAGAGGCCTGACCGAGGCTTCATGAAGTGAACTTAGTTAAGTAAGACAGCGTATGTTGTGGAGATATGAAGTTAATGTATGTAGGCAAGGGCTACTTAACTCTAAATACGATTCATGAAACTGGCCCCTGAATAACTGATAACTTGCGAACGAATGAATTAATGATTATGGCTTAACGCCACATCTGCGATATTTCAGCCATATCGTGGCGAACTTGCGAACGAACATTGAAGAAGAAATTATATTTTGATAAATATGTTTTGCTATTATATTTAATATTGATCTCTATTCAATCTGATTGAAGATGAATGTCATAATATATTTTCTCTTTGTCTCCAGATTTTATGTAATGTGTTCACAAAATTTAATTTTCATATCGTAGCGATAATGATAAATTAAAATTTATCAAAATGCGTAGCTATGGTGACAAACTGTTTTGACTTTGTTGATTTTGAAACATTGTGACGTTATGACAATGGCGTCATAACCATATAACTAACGAAAACGGGCAAGAACTTCATTTTACTTCATTCGAACTAAGACATCTCGATTACGAATGTACAAAACAACATTCGTACAATTTTGGGTCGGATATCGTATCGATACTCGTACACCTTTGATCTTTTCTTTTAAATGCTCCCGAGAATATATTTCTTGTTGAGATTCCTTTTGCTGTATCATCTACTATATATACTCTCCCAAAAGAGAAACGCAACATCCGATTCGTTTTATCCAAATATGAATTTTTCAACATCATCTTAAATACAAAAATAAGCATCACATCACACTGAAATTTTTCACACTGGTTGTTCAGACTTTTAAGTTAATTACAATGTCAAAATTTATCACATTAAAGTCCATAGCACTCAGATGACGTCACTGCAAAGTCAATATCTGCTATGCCCACCATTAACCCGTAACACAGCGCGAATCCGTCTCGGCATAGACATAATCAATCGGCGAATACGGTCTTGCGGAATTCTTCTCCATTCTTGGTCAAGAGCCTGCAGCACTTCTTGCTGAGTTTGTGGCGCTAGATGACGGCTGCGCAAGCGTTTTCCCAAGTCATCCCACAAATGTTCTATTGGGTTCAAATCTGGTGATTTGGACGGCCAGGGCAGCACTGTTACGTTCTGGTTCTGGTATGCGGCTGAGCGTTGTCGTGCTGAAAAACTTCCCTACGAAGGTCCATTATGGGCAGCATGTGTGGCGTCAAAACCTCATCTCTGTATCGAGCGGCGTTAAGGTTACCTGGGATGTGCACCAGTTGAGATTTTCGGGCGTATGATATGGCACCCCACACCATCATACTTCCTCCACCGAAATTGTCGACTTCAAGGACGCAGTTCCTTGCGAACCTCTCATTTCGGCGTCTGTAGACGCGTGTACGGCCATCTCTTTTCTCCAGCATGAATCTGGATTCATCGCTGAACCAGACTCGCCTCTAATTTCCCAGATTCCAGTCCTTTAATCTGTTGCACCATCGTACCCTTGCGCGTCGATGCTGTTGTCTCAGTACTACGCCAAAGTAAGGACGTCTGGGACGTAAGCCGTTTTCACGGAGATGGTTCCTGACTGTCTGTGCCGATATTCGTCGGAGACCTGGGACATTTGAGGCTGTTTCTGTTGCTGTTACGGTTCGGTTTCTGAGATGAAGTAACCGGATGTAACGGTCTTGGGCTGCTGTTGTGACCCTAGGTCGGCCATAACGTTGACGGTCAGCTGTTGAACCGGATTGCTGGTACCGTTGCCAGAGCCGGGAAATCGTGCTCCGGTGAACATGATAAAGTCTAGCGACTGCATTCTGTGATTCACCGGCGAGGAGTCGACCAATGACGATGTTCCGGGTAGCGGTGTCTAGTCTTGGCATATCTTGGCAGGTTGGAGAAGCAACTTAGTGACTGAATTCAACGGAACGGTTATGTGTCTTTTATACCCATTAAATCCGCTTAAAAATACGGCATGATTCGCAGGTGCAACTGTCCTAAGTTTTTCTCTACGAATCCCTCGCGCAGCGTTACACAAAGGCCGACCCTTAAGTCACGTGTGACCAACAGACACTATCTGGTGTTTAAATTCAATTAGCGTACATTTACATTATAATATGATCATGTTGTCATGTCTCAATCACGCCAATTTTTTGAAGAATTTATGATTGATCTTATATATATATATATATATATATTATGTCGCTCAAACTCTTTAAATGCTCAAATGGTTTTAACTTTATTATATTTGTTGCTGGCTACTTTATTTGCATTAATTAATGCATGCGGGGAGAATATTTCATTGTGTTTCCTTGTGTATTTTTTCCGTTATCACTTATTCATTTTTAAATCAGTCTATTTTCTCTCAAGTCATTCCATGACCAAAGAGTGAGCTGTTTCATATCTTGTCACTGTTTCTCTTGTCATATATATATATTTGTACAGCTACATATATACAGGATAATCGTCGTTTTTGGGATAAACTGTGTTAAATCGCCCTTCTACGTTACAATCCCATTGTCCTTTCCCGGAAGTCTCTCGTCTCTTCGTCAGTATGTATATGTATGCTCTCCCATGTTGAGTGAATGCCATTTAATAACCTAATTCATTTCGTAGCCAAAGTTCTCAAAATGACGCCTTGTTCGAAAATCATTATTCGAAAGAAAATCGAGTTCAGTAACAAAAAGATATGTAACTTCTAACCCGGTGTGTTTAGATTTTTATAAACATGTCGACTTCGTTACCATTGGAAACTGCCTAAAAATAATTACAATAATTTTCCAAAACTTTTGAACAGTCTGAGAACTGATTGCATGGATTTTTTTCATTTCGAAGTGAGTGTTTATATAGATGATCTAAAGAGCCAGATTAATGTTGTTGGTCGTTGACATTCTTGTGAACTAAATACTTATGATATTCAATTCAAATATTTTAACTTTGTAGATTTTTGTTTGTCTTGCTAATTAACAGAATGCTGCTATCATTTTAAAAATGTAAGAAAATATTTTATAATTTACTGTCATCTGTGTTACATTACTGACGTTATTTAGATACCAGTGTCTCATAGTATGAGACACTTTGGAATATTTAATAAATCGACTGTTTAGCATATACCATTTTTTCTTTTAAGCATGCTGTGAATTCTGTTAGAAACAGAACACATATTTAATACAAGGAGGGTATAACTGCTTATTTGGTTTCAAGTTCAGATAAAATATTTAACAAATCTACAATGTATGATAATAAAACAAAAACTGTTATACATGTTGTCTTTGCTCTTCTTTCTCGGAGGTGAAGCAGAGAGAAAGAGAAACCGAAAAAAATGAGAAACCCCCTGGCTTAAAGGTGCAGCCGGATGAGCACATGGTAGAAAGGATAGGTATCATTAAAGACTCATCGTACTACGGTAAGGCGTTGTCCGTCCGTCCGTCCGTCCGTCCGTCCATCCGTCCCCCCGACCTTCCGTGCACTTTTTGGCGTTGTTTTATGTGCAGAATCGCTTCACTTAGACATTTGAAACTTGAGATGTTTATCCTGACCTATTGTTATTTCCTTACTATTAGTAAATTTGCCCGTTTCAAACGCCGAAAAATAAAAATACCCAAACTTTCGCGCTGTGCTCTGCCGTATACAACCAGTACGTGCAGCTTGCACTTTTCTTTATAGCACGTAAAAATTTAACCTAGCTGAACTACTGTTCTTAGCTGTTGCTGCTGGAGGTGATATCATGGCTTCCACCTGGGTAGTAGAAAAGCATGATTTCGATACATTTTAACAAACCCTTTCCCCCAAAACAATGCAGAAATTTATAGTGTATAAAACAACCTATAATTTTTACGTGGCAGTAATACCCAGTCAGTTCCCCGAAGTTATCAGTTAGGCAAACCTTGGACCCGATTTCACGAAATGCGCATGTGTAACGTTATATGTCTATACCACTGGCACGAAAGCCTGGTGAAAATGCATTCCAACAACAAATACTCTACAGAGTAACGTCCCTTGTGATGTTTTGCTTTTCAATGGCGTTAACACTGTATCTGCGATTTCCTTCACTTTTTAATTTCAGGAGCTAATTCACACATACCTAGCATTGATCGGCCCAGAAACCTTTTCGACTGTAGACGCTGAACTGCATACCTTTATTATATAAATATATGATCTTTGTTTTGCTCAGTAAATAATAATCACGTACAAAAAGTGGATATCATTGTTACATTCGTCGAGGAATCTTATCAAAGAGTCCAAGAAAACATTCTGCATAAAGCAAGAATCTCGGTGCAAGAACACAGAGATTTATCGTCAGAATTAACGGACATCTTCACAACTTATCATATACACTTACAATTTCACCAGACAAAAGTTTTTACTGACAACGAAAGGATTGAGGCATGGTACACAACATTTACTGAGAACGAAAGGATGCAGGCATGGTACACAACATTTACTGACAACGAAAGGATTCAGACATGGTGCACAACATTTACTGACAACGAAAGGATTCAGGCATGGTACACAACATTTACTGAGAACGAAAGGATGCAGGCATGGTACACAACATTTACTGACAACGAAAGAATTGAGGCATGGTACACAACATTTACTGAGAGCGAAAGGATTCAGGCATGGTACACAATATTTACTGATAACGAAAGGATGCAGACATGATACACAATATTTACTGACAACAAAATGATGCAGGCATGGTACACAACATTTACTGACAACGAATGGATTCAGGCATGGTACACAACATTTACTGACAACGAATGGATTCAGGCATGGTACACAACATTTACTGACAACGAATGGATTAAGGCATGGTAAACAACATTTACTGACAACGAAAGGATTCAGGCATGGTACACAATATTTACTGACAACGAAAGGATGCAGGCATGGTACACAATATTTACTGACAACGAAAGGATGCAGGCTTGATACACAATATTTACTGACAACGAAAGGATTCAGGCATGGTACACAATATTTACTGACAACGAAAGGATGCAGGCATGGTACACAATATTTACTGACAACGAAAGGATGCAGGCATGGTACACAATATTTACTGACAACGAAAGGATGTAGGCATGGTACACAATATTTACTGACAACGAAAGGATGTAGGCATGGTACACAACATTTACTGACAACGAAAGGATTCAGGCATGGTACACAATATTTACTGATAACGAAAGGATGTAGGCATGGTACACAATATTTACTGATAACGAAAGGATGTAGGCATGGTGCACAATATTTGTAGAGCAGCATCCTTGACGCGGACTATTCACACAAATAATACACAGCTATATTTATTCACTTATTTGTTCATTTTTTTTTTCACTATTATCCCACCGTAAGGTAATGCAAATCTCCAGAATTAAAACCCTAACGGACTCAGTGAAAGCCCTCCTTAAGTCCTCCTTAGTGGACCTACGACGGAATTTATTATATCACTTGTTCAGCGAGGGTACACAAACTAGCTTTGTTAGGAACGGATAGTTTGCGTATCGTTAGTTTACAAGCTATCAGATTAAACAATATCAGTTCTTAAAATGATTTGATTTATTCCTTTAATTGATTAGTGTTTTACGCCGCACAGAAGAATATATCTCTGATACGACGGTGGCCTATATTATGGTGGGAGGAAACCGGTCAGAGATCGGATCGGCCATCCGCAAGTTGCTGGAAGACCTTCCCGCTAACGACAGAAGAGGAAACTAATATGGTAAAGTTACGCGTTCGACTACGAATTGTGCAAAGCTAACAGGTACGTTATAACGGATGATTTTCGTGGTCAGCAGACTCTATCACTATTGTACGTGTAAGTTTAGTACTTAAGTAAGGTGTGTTTTTTTAGAGCGGTGTATTATATGTATTTCAAGCAGTATAGTCATGCTGACTTTAAGGTAGTTCTAGCTGGAAGTTGTTGATATGCCTACTCTTTACAGCGCATGTGCCGCTCTCTACGCTTACTTCACATAACTGCTTGACCTATAGAACCTGTGCGGAGTAAGAAGGCTTGTATACGTAACACTACCGCATTGATTTCCCTTACTATTTATGTAATAAATTTGTCAACTTGAAAAATATATATCCGCTAACTTTCGCGTGGTACAATGCCATACCACCACATGCGGCTGGCATTTTTCTCTACAACATATCGAAAAATTGACCTAGCATGACCACCACTTTTTGAACTGCTGTTGTTGGAAGTGGAGTCACAGTATTATGTTACCTTGGTATCCTCCGGAGTGGGGAGAGGGGGGGGGAGTAACATCGGCAAAAAAGTTTCAGTTATATCCAAAATTCTGATATATTTTAATTAGGCGCAAACTAACAGAGCAGAAATTTATAGGGCATCCACACACAAAAATGTCTGTGTGGCAATATTATCCAATCACAACTCCTTCACTCTTCAGCTTGAGTAATACTGCCACATACCAAATCTTAGACCCTACTGCTCGAATTGCGCATGTGTAACCCTTAGGCTGAGCCTCATTACTGCTGTCCTCGCGCGGAACTATTTAATCCGAAATCATCAATAAAAACATTTTAGATGTTGGTTAGACTCGTCTTGCGCATATGTTGGAGATAAAAAGAATGAATGTGTATAAAGTACATGCACTGCTAGAAAACTTTGAGACACAGTTCAACTTCATCATGCAACGTGACCTCAGTGACCTCGGCGTTGATTAAGATTATTGCACAAAATTTGGTAGTGGTGGCAGAGATATGAAGTGATCCTGGGGCAAATGTGCTCGAAATGAGTTTTACAATCAGCTTTTGTCGGTAAAATTGTACTGTGACATCCAGTGCATTAAACTTTGTCCTGGGATATAATAGACACATCTGTTTTTGTTGAGACGTTCATTCTAACACCTTATGCCAAGATGTCATGACTGTGCAAAGTTACTGATACTGTTACTGTGACTTCCCTGTGTAGAAGAAATGATAGGAGACAACGGAAGACCTGTGTGAGAAACGAGTATGGGCCAGTGGGGAGGTAATTGTTCAGACGTCATGGTCCGTCAATGGCAGGTGCTAGACACTGAGTTCATGGGAAACCCCAATCTCTCAGCTCCCTGTCACCGAGCCAATCCGATATGACTGTCGACTTGCAGTAACTTTTAGCCGAAAGCTTACAGGTGATATTTTTTCCCCACGAAACCTGAACATCTCAGAATCACGTGAACTCAGACTGTGGATATCCACATGGACAGAGGCCAGATCCTACGTTTATCTGAGCTCTATACGACATAGAAATTACCTTTAAGTTATAGATCAATCAGTTCAACGTCACGGTCATGTCACCAGAGTCATGAGTAACGGCGGACAGACTCGATGACGGGAAGCTGAGAGAATAAGATTTACATGAAGCCTGTAGCACATAAGGGAAAGGTGCTACTGCCATGGAAGGTGACCAGTGCAAACTTTTTTATGAGGAAGAAGCGATAAGAGACTGAAAAAACCGCGGGAGAGACGAGTATAGGCTAGTATGAAGGTAACTGTTAAAACGTCACGTGGTTCGTCAGTGGCCCCTTAACATGACGTACAGCAAACATGTAAGACGCCCCGGACGCGTGAAGGACCACCTGATCTTCTTAATAACAGTGTGGTTGAAAAAATGTCCTCTTAATGTCACAGCGTAGGAAAATGGCTACTTTGAAATCGCTGTCAGGGACAGTATATTCGTTGGATTCGTATAATTTTCAGTTCTCTAGATAGTTTGGGTAGTTCTGTAGAGCTTAAGTGACGTTTTCTTGTATAACCACTGCTCAGCAATCGCTGACGGAGTGAAAAACATGGGACTTTTTCCCTATCCGTCAACATGGGGTGGCCATTTTGTTTTCGCTCACACTAGGGCGATCACGTGATCTCCAAATTTCGGACCGCCTTACAGAATATGACAAATATTAATAGTCGGCTAAAGGTTCTACAGCAGTTCAACGTAGGAATGGTTTTCGTCGGACTCAATGTTGTAATAGGCTCCTGCCATGGTATCATCCTTCACACCGCGGCTGTCTGCATTGGTCAGATTTGAACTCAGAGTCATAGGGGTATAATCGTCATCCATGTTTTGTGGCCGAGGTCATGGAGGTATAGGGATTATTCACGTTTGTGACCAATGCCAAAGTGCTAAATGAGTTATCCACGTTCGTCGCCGATGTCATATAGCTATAATTCGGATTATCCAGAGTTTGGGGTCGAAGTCGTAGGAACACAAGGGTTATCCATGTCCGGGACTCGGAATGCCAGCGTTTGAAGATCTGTTTCTCTCATTCTGTAAGCGTGAATATATATAGTGTTACAGCTAGATAACTATAATTAGCAGGCGCTAGAATTATTCGGCATTTGTTTCATCGATTCATTGCTGTTTTAGTTCATCACAAACATTTGTTTCTTTTACTTATTTGATTTGTATTTTAAATCAAACTCTGCAATATTCCTCTGATATTACGACGGTCAGGTTAGTCGTGAAGGAAACTGGGCTAAATTGCAATAAAATAAAATAAAAACGGAAACACATTCTCAGTCGGCCAGAGCTGGATTCGAACCTGCTAATTGGTAATGGGTATAAGTGGTCATAACTAAGTAAAACTGAGCGACACAGTTAGCTAGTTTACTGCAATCACTCTATTCCATCAGTAGTACGGACTTTAAGGTACGCGTGAGACATACCAAAACGGAGATAAGAGTATGAGTTCGGGAATAACTCTGTTTATACGTATGAATTAACATGAATCCCCTACTTTACCACCTTAGCTTGAATGAGAATTGAGTGAGTGAGCGCTTGGGGTTTAACGTCGTACTTAACAATTTTTCGGTCATATGACGACGAAAGAATCCTTAGAATGCATGTAATGTACCTCCTTGTTGCAGGACGGATTTCCACCGCTCTTTTATCTAGTGCTGCGTCACTGAGACGCCTTACCGAAGGGAAGTAAGTCGACCCGCCCGAGCCATTATACTGGTACGGGTCAGCCAGTAGTTGCACTATCCCATTCACGCTGAGCGCCAAGTCAGGAATCTGCAACTTCCTCTTTTAAAGTCTTAGATTTGACTCGACCTAGGATTAACCCTGGATCTACCGCTCCCGAAGCGGGCGCTCTACCAACTGTGCTAGCGGGGCTGGTTGAATGAGAATGGAAAAAAGCAGCAACAAAAGAGTTTACCCCTTCACATCACTAAAATCTGTATCTAAAACACCATCGCTATATTAAAATCTTTTTCCGGCATGGAATTAAGCACTTGTAATTTCAGGTTGACTTCATATTGTTGGAATCCGTTGATATCAAGGGAATTTTTTTTACTGGAAAACATCATGGTGTTAGGACAATTCTTGTACAGTCTATTATTTATAATGTAAATAAAACTCGCTGGCAGTAAAAGCATGGTTTAGACAAGCTCAGAATAAAAAGTTTGTGACGTCATCGAGATTAGCAATTAACTAAAATAATTTGAAGCATTTAAATGCTTGCCTTTAATTCTATTCAAGTAAAGTTTTGAAGAGAAGTGAAGGTACATATGTTGTACATATGTGCCGCAATCTCAACCTCTCCTAAAAAATAGAAGTTGTTTCCTTTGACAAACAGCCGTCCAGTTTATTTATTAATTTGCATTCTGTGTCTAGGAAAAATAAATGGGACAGTGGAATAAGGAGAGAAATTTGGCCACAGGAAATAACAGTTATGGAAAAAACTATAAGTGAGAGACAAATTTACCCCTGATTTCGTTGTCTGTATGGCGCCATGTTGAACTGGGATTCGAAGCTCTCTTGATGAGGAGTCCTGTTTGGTACAGTGTGTGGACCAGTAACAACCGGAACTTCTGTGGTTCTCCCTCTTTTTAATCTCCTTCTAACAACCAAATGAAAAATAAAAATTACGTAGTTGTTCAACAGTTTTTCGGCTCAGTAGACGACTACTGATTCCGAATATCGCAGGTTCAGTGGTGTCTTTTCGGTAAATAATATATGAAATACGTGGGTTTTATTTTAAATATAGAGTTTACGATAAGTCATAATATATGAAACGTGCAAAAAAGTTTCTTAGGGGCCTAAAAATGCCTTTAAATTACAATTTTTCCAAAGGTCAAAATAACTTTGCGGAGGGAAGGACTCGAGTGGGTGGCGAATCCTGTCATTTAGGCGTATAAGCGTGGGAACAGGTGATCGTGTTTCTAGTTCTCTAACATGGCGTATCACGTGACTTAGTAAGGATTCCATACAAAAGGTCCATTTACAGAGTTACCAAACATGGCTGAACGAAATGACTGTGTTGGTCCAGGCCTGTTTTCATCTCTCTTCCAAACTTACTAAGGTTATATTATTCCTTGCCTTTCCTTCAAAGCAATTGCTGGGAAGGGGAGGGGGACACGAAAATTTACTTTTGGAAATCGTTTTCAGTGGTCTTTCCACTGATAAGTACTTGTATTGTCTTTAATATTTTAAAGCGCCAATAAGACAAAAAAAATAAATATTAAAGAATTCTTTGAAGAAGCCAAGATCTTTTTAGGAGATTGTTATCTTTTGTCTGTTATATGAAGACGAAATAATTGAAGAAGAGTGTAATGAAGGAAACTATAGTTTATTTCTTTTAGGCGCTCGGCTATATTCAATTGTCTATAAAATCAGTCATAGTCGCAACCAAAAGTGCCTTTAGTCAGTGACACGTAACAACACAAGCTCTACACGTGGATATGAGTCCATACTCTTATAAAGAAAATAAAGTTAGAACACTTTTTGTAATTTATAATTTTAAACTCCATAAGCCTTGTTTCGATACCAAGAAGCCATTACCTCGGGTGACGTCATCATTATCCAGAAACCAATGGCATGATGGATACCAAAGGCGACACTAGTTACCAAAACTCCTATCGACTTTAATTTAAACCTTGTTTGTAGTATATGACCTCACAGTAATATGTTTTTAGAGTTGCATGTAGTCTGTTCGCTGAGACAGTAGTAGTAGCGTGGAGTTAGTTCTAACCGCATTTTATGTGTAGCTATAGTAAAACAAATCACTCTCCATGCACATTGCCCAACATGCCACTTTTTTGCTGAATAATTATGACGTCCCTCGAGGCAAGGCGTTCTTGGTGTTGAAACCAGGCCTATTTTACATTGTAACGTTATAAATTCGAAAAATTATTATAACTGTATTTTCCTTGCAATAATATAGACGTACACACATATTAATGTGGGGGCCTCCGTGGCTCAGTTGGTTAGCGCGCTAGCGCAGCGTAATGACCCAGGAGCCTCTCACCAATGCGGTCGCTGTGAGTTCAAGTCCAGCTCATGCTGGCTTCCTCTCCGGCCGTACGTGGGAAGGTCTCCCAGCAACCTGCGGAAGATCGCGGGTTTCCCCTGGGCCCAGGCTCTGCCCGGTTTCCTCCCACCAAAATGCTGGCCGCCGTCGTATAAGTGAAATATTAACTGAGTACGGCGTAAAACACCAATCATATAAATAAATGAATAAATATCAATGTGTAGGGCTTGTGTTGTTTCGTGTGACTCATGGGAAGGTGATTTTGGTAGCGAATATGGCTGATTTTACAGACAGCTGAAAATAGACGGCTGGCTAAAAGAAATAGAGTATAGATGGAGCGAGATGATAAACTAATAACCAAGAAAAGATGCAAAATATACATAGACTAAAATGTGCCTCACACTAACCTAAATAGTTACAGTTGACAGGACAAAACCACCCACCTCATGAAGACGATTACACCGACATTAATTACTACAATAATAATCACGGCAGGCACGACGATAATTAAGATGTAGTCAGTGGCTAGTAACGAAGATGCTGTTGGCGTGGTGGCGGGAAAGTCTTCTGTTGTTGTGGTAGCACCCGCTGTTGTCTTCTTAGTTGTTCCATGTACTGAACTGTTTTGAGAATTACTAACAGATGTTGTTGCCGGCATTGTACTTTGAAGTACTGTAACAGAACGTTGTAACTGTAACTGTACTTTGTTAATCACTGACACAGGTAAAAACAATATATGCCAAGAGATGGTATCAAATATCCTTTTATTTATAACAAACATTTTGTTAATATCCACCATACAAATACTATTTTCAAATCTCTCCTTCTCGTTAAAGACAAATCGAATGAAATATTTAACACCTTATTTACAAAAAACTTTTCACACCTTTCCCCCTGAGCTTCGCATCATTTTTTTTAATGTTTTATTCTCCTTTTGCAGTGTTCCTGTGAGCTGTGAGCTTTCTGTAAATTTCTAGTCTGTTTACATTTGACGCCATGTTTTCAGGCTGTTAACCAGTCACAGGACAAAAAGACAGCCAACTGTAGAATAAGTCTAAATGAAATTTGGTTGAGTGATGAAATTTGAGTGAATTCTTCCGATCGCTTCATGATCGTGGTAGCATGCTGGATAATTTATGCAATAAGACAATTGTGATATTATTCTAAAGCATGGATATTCAAAACGACATGTATATGTTGTCACTCGGGCTTCATACAGGCCTACCGCTCTACTTACATGTGATCACACAAAATCCACGTATACTCCTGTACATGTATACGTGGTCACTCGGGCTTCATACAGGCCTACCGCTCTACTTACATGTGATCACACAAAATCCACGTATACCCCTGTACATGTATACGTGGTCACTCGGGCTTCATACAGGCCTACCGCTCTACTTACATGTGATCACACAAAATCCACGTATACTCCTGTACATGTATACGTGGTCACTCGGGCTTCATACAGGCCTACCGCTCTACTTACATGTGATCACACATAATCCACGTATACCCCTGTACATGTATACGTGGTCACTCGGGCTTCATACAGGCCTACCGCTCTACTTACATGTGATCACACATAATCCACGTATACCCCAGAACATAGATATGTGGGAACTCAGCCTTCACGTACTTTTTTACGTATTTGTCATCTCACAGGATTCACGTATACCCAAATACATATATTGAGTTAATTAAACAAGAGATAAAAGATGTCAATCTAGTGCTTTTATTCTGGCATGGTGACATAATAAAGGTTTCCATTTTTGCTGTCTGCATAACAAAATATATTTAAAATACTTACCGGTAGAATTACAGGTATATGAGGTTGACCTGATAATGGTGAGAGAAAGTGGGTAAGTGTGGTCTTTACACGGCTCCCGTCTGATCGGCAAACTTCCGGCATGTAGGTCACAGATGCTCTTACCAGAACATTGCCTCTGCAACTCCAGGCGTCCATTATTAGCCCCAGTTTCTTTCCAGTTGCATACGCTGCACTCTTCAGATGCCGGAATTTGCTCAGGACAATTCCAGGAGCTTTGACCCCGGATGTAATAGATGATCTCCGTTATGTAGATCTCAGTCCCCTCGTCACACTCTAAGACGTTGTACATTCGCCTGATGTTTCGGACACCACAAGGGGCTTTTCGGAAACCACAAGGGGCTTTTCGGAAACCACAAGGGGCTTTAGATATTTTACCTGAAGATCAATGAAACAGAATCAACGAAGGAATAAAATTCCGACATGCAACATGGTGGGTGGAGGAAACTGGAGTGCACCCGGAAATATCTTGTGATTTTAATAAAATTGATATGTAATTTGTAAACTACTGTTATTACCAGCCCAGAGACATACATTGTGACCAATGTAATCCTAACCCAGACACTTGGCGGCCAATTTAACCCTGACAGACACCGGTTGTTTGTCTATCCAGCCCTGACCCAGACATTTGCCTGCCAATCTAACCCTGACCAAGACACCTGGAGACCAGTCTAGGCCTGATTCAAATACGGGGAGGTCAATCTAGCCCTGACCCAGACACTTGGTGGCCATTCTGGCAATGATCCATACACCTCAAGGCCAGTCAAGCCCTGACCCAGAGTCCTGGGGGCCAATCTATCCCTGACCCTGACACCTTGAGGTCATTCTAGCCCTGACCCAGACACTTGGAGGCCAATCTAACCCTGACACCTAGAGGTCAGTTTATCCCTGACCCAGACACTTGGAAGCCAATCTAGTCCTTACCCAGACACCTGGAAGTCAATTTAACCCTGACCAAGACACCTAGAGGACCATCTAACCCTGACCAAGACACCTAGAGACCAATCTAACCCTGACTCAGACACTTGGTGGCCAATCTAGCCCTGACTCATGGACCTGGTGTTCAATCTAGCTCTGGCCCAGACACCTAGAGGCCTATCTAACCCTGACCCCGACACCTAGAGGCCTATCTAACCCTGACCCAGACACCTAGAGGCCAACCTAACCCTGACACCTGAAGTTCAGTTTAGCCTTCACACTGACACCTGGAGGAACGAACTAAATTGTGACTCCGACGAATACCCTTTGAAGGGCTGTTTACCTTTGTCCACCATTTCCCCAAAACGGCCCCGAAGTGATTCTGGAGATTTGACAACAACAACAACAACTTATGCACACGGCACAAGCACAAGTGGTGTGAAATCCAGGTGTTGTAGTACCCTGTCGACAATCGATGTACTTTCTTTCAATCAACCGGTTGGACCAGTACACATTTTGAGTAATGATAAGAATGACAAAGACCTTTTTCATTTAATATTTCCTGATAACACTTACCAGAATATAGCAGATCAAACGAATTTATATGAAGGCCTACGGAAGTGTCAAGATGTCAAACCTGATTCAAAATGGACTGCAGTAAATGCAGGCGAGATCCAAGCCTTCATTGGTCTTCATATTTTGATGTCTGTCATTCCATTTGACAGCATACAAGGATTACTGGACGAGGGACAGTCTTTGTGAAATTCCAGCCTTGGCCAAAATAGAGACACGACTGAGATTTGAGAAAATCTTACAATACTTCCATTGTAATGATGTGGGGAATCCTACACGTGGAGATCCAGGTCATGGTCCTATTCACCATGTCAGGCCAATATTTGATGTCCGGCAGAATTTACAGGACAATTACAGTCTCCACAAATCTGTATGTGTGGATGAGGCTATGATACCCTTTAGAGGCTGCCTTAGTTTTAGGCAATATCTTCGAGCCAAACCATGTAAATTTGGAATAAAGGTTTGGGAACTTCCTGATAGTTATAATGGGTATGTGTATAAGATGCAGGCGTATACAAGAAGGTCTGAAAATGGAACACGAGAAGAGGGACTTGCATCTAGAGTTGTCAAAGATCTGACTCGATGTTTAATTGGTAAAAATCAAAATGTTTACATGGATAATTTTTGTACAAGTCCTAAACTGTTTGTGAAGCTGTCAGCCGATAACATTTATGCAACTGGTACATGCCGCGTGAACAGGAAAGGTTGGCCAGAGAAATTACGCTCCAGATGCCTTCAGAAAGAAAAGGGAGTAAGCCTGAGCCTGCAGAAAGATAATTTAGTTGCTACATGTTGGTTTGATAAAAGACAGGTGAACTTTTTGTCAACACAATGTGATCCAACTAATATGGTGAAAATGAAGAGGAAACAGAAAGACGGTTCAATACTGAACATTCCAGCACCTGAAGTTGTTGTAAATTATTCAGAAAACATGACTGGTGTCGATCATAGCGATCAACTTCGACTTCAGTACCCATCAGGAAGACGGTCCAAAACTTTTTGGGAATATCTGTTTTGGTTTTTAACTGATACTGCTATAGCTTGCGCCTTTGTACTTATGGGTGAATCACCAAATCATCGCCACACTACTCGTACTGGGTACAAGTTGAGTTTCGTAGAAATCTGGCGCGTCTTCTTATAGGACAATTTCGACAGAAACGCATGTACTCCTTGACTGAAGTGGGCAGTAATGGCAGGTCTCACTAGCCAGTTCTCATGTCAAAACGTGACAGATTTAAACAGTGCTTGATAGACAAACTGCACAAGGAATCTATCTATGGATGTGCCATATGTGGGATAAATTTGTGTGTGGTTTGTTTTGAAAAGTATCATGCCAAAGTAATGGATGCGGAGTAATAATTACAAGTTTACCATATCTTTCTTTTTTTCTGTTCAGTAAATCTGGCTGCTCTACTTCATATACGGTATGTATTGCTTATCACATTTTTAGGACACATTCAACGTAATTATGAATGTGAAGAACAGCTAAATACCTGACTGGAAGCTATTCTCAAATCCAATTGCTAATCATACACTAAAATTTAAGCCATGCAGGGGCATCCCCTGCCCTAGTGGATATACAGAGTTCTCTGGTCTCCCACTAATGAGGTGTCTGAACTTGGCTTTGAGAGTCTTAGGACCCCGTCTGTGGCTACGGCAAAAGTCATAATTAGTTGACATTTGTCACATTATTTTTCTGATATTAGCAAAATCGCTCAGTACTAGTGCACTAATTTATCACCTTTCTTTCATTCACTGCTCAAGTCTTCCCATACCGGGTTAATTTTATTTCACATGTAAGGTATGCATCCAAATCCCTTTTTTTTTTTTTGGCTCCCTACAAAGCTCTATGTGGGAGATGAAAAGCTGCATGCAATCTGCACAAAATTACTTGAATGAAAGTTGAAACTGAAATGTAACAAAAGTAAATTGAATGAATTCGTCATGTTTGTTTATTCTGTCAGTGTATATTACCTTTACTCGCTATGCAGTACAGTAAGGTCAAGTGGGCCCTACACAATACGAGCTGGGAATAGTCCAGGGAAGTAACTGGACTTGAACTCACAACATAATATGCCTTGTGGAAGTTGTAAATTGATTTAAATGGATTATTGATTATCAGAGAATTGTTCTCTGTGAGTCAAACATGTTTGCCTGAAAGTTACCTGAATGATCCCCTTTGTAAATGTTGTAAATCAAAGGAATTTGACAAGATTCTTTATTCTCTGTTCAAACCTCTCAATAATGCATTAATTTTACCAACATGGTTGCCTTAATGCCCCACTGTATTGTAAATTCAAGAATATTTGTTTCTATACAGGCCTGAATGGTTGAATGCACTGAAATTAAATGAAATTATCGCATTTAAAGATTTTCAGTATGACACAGTATATTGGATTAAATAGGAACATAGGAGCAACACCCGCTGTGAAAAAAAAGGCTTGGTATGACAATTTTCAGAATCATTGACCTTCAATGTTGGCCTGAGATTAAATGCAGGAGAAAAACTCTGTTATAGTATTTGAACTTCTTGGAATAAGGAAATAAGCAATGAGCTTATTGTTATTTCTACTTTCTCAAACAGACCTGTCAATATAAAGTGTAAGGCCTTTATACCTGAAAGTTGTTTATATGCATGTAGTGGTCATTTCAATTTCAATGATTTTAGCATGTTTCTTTTTTTGAGGTCGGTGTAAAACACCAGTCAAATAAATAAATTTAATTGAGGTAATGTAAAAATGCTTTACTTCATACATTGTGTGTAATTTATTTATTTATTTATTTGTTCGGTGTTTCATGCCGTTTTAGCCCAGAGGATACCCACGAACATCTGCAGGTTGCTGCAGACATAAGTGTCCAATTGCCGTCATTACCAATCGAAATAAATATTAGTTAGTTTGTAGTCTCAACGTAGTGTGGCGTTTTGCAGACGTGATTTACCTTTTCGTGTTTAACTTCAGGTTTACGTATTTTACAACGACTGCGTAAATTAGGTTTTATTCGCAACGAAATCGCACCAAGCCTCAGCCTCAGCACAGCCAACTGGGTTTTTTTTTCACAGCCGTTGTCTGACACCACACACAAGAATTTATTGACTTTAATATACGATCATGGACAGTTTTATTGAAGGAGGAAATCGGAGTTCACAGGGTAAAACACCAATCAAGGCGATCTTCCACTCAATTTCCACCTATACATGCCGTACACCAGACATATGGTCCGCACGAACGTCGTGCGGGGGTAGTTGATCGTTTTATTGTCACCAAGGCCCGAACAGCAGTGAAAGCAGGGGAATGCACAAATTCCCTGCAGATCTGTCAGAAACTCATCAGGTACCAAGTGGGAGAGAAGGGATTCTCTCCTGACAGGGCCGGGAAGTATTCTCCCATACATTAACATGACTGCCGGTGGTTGCTTTGAACACCACTTACATTAATAGTTAAATATTGTACAAAGATGCTGGATTTTGTCGGCATTTTTGTGTAATGTATGCATGGCGTTTCAACAAAATTTTTTTCAAAAAAATCAAATATATTAAATTCGCGAGCATCGAAAATGAAATTGTAACTGTAAAATAAATAATAGTGTCGTTTACTTGCTATACGAGCAAAACCAGAGCAGTGACGACAATGCCAAATGGTCACATGTCACCGGTGAAATATTCCCTCTAGTAAGGTTTTTTTGTTTGTTTGTTTTTTTTTTTTTTGTTACGTTTCATCTTTAAATGTGTATTTGAATTTAAAAAAAAAATTAAAAACTGGTCCCTGGCCAACGAGGTCTATCCCTGGTCACGCTGGTTTGGCTGATGTTATGCGACAATACACTCGTTTACAAATTACACAAATCTCCACAGGTAAATAAATGCATAAATCAAAAAGCTCTGTGTAGTAAGTCTGACTGCCTAACGTAAAGACACGCATGGGCGAGGCAGGAGATCATCATTGGACCGTCCCTGCAGTTTTCCCACCTATGAACAGAGCTCACCTGAGCCTCCCGAATTTACGTAAAGGCTTCGCATGGGATTTTTCCAGGCTGAACTTGGCATACCTACTGACTCATTGAACAAAGCCGGCCCTTGAAGCCGAAATCACCCGCTAAGATACATTTGTAAGGACGGATTAAGGCGAAGCCCTGGCGGCCAAGTGTGAAAAGCAAATAAAAGGCTCTGGGAATGAGCGCAGCAAGGATAACAGCTATAGAGTCAGCTAATGTGTCTCAAACGACTTTCATCTTTCAGTCTGCATACAGCCCGGTTAAGACGACGTCATCTGAAACGTACGGTAGACTTATATATACCTCACTAAACTCCTTGTATGTCACTGGCAGCCTATGTTGGGTTCGAACTCACGACGTGAGATGATAATATCGAAATGATAATAAGCATATAATTTGTCATTATTCTCATCATCGCCATCAACATTACACGGACTACTAGTGTCCAATTGCTTCAATAAATCACAATAATACAAAATTAATTATGTATTTTTCCGCCAAATGACTTTTTATCAATTACATATGTAAATAACTATATCCGAATCGACCCGTAGTTATCCGATTTTCAGACAGTTTTATGAATAGTGGTTATGAATGGTCACACTCCAGATTCCTAGCCACGACCGATAGGGTCATGCGTTCAAAACCATTTTCCACTGTTACACTCCCGGGATTTTATTTGAGAAAGTTTTTCAGTTGTCTGACATTACATTGCTCTTATTTGGCTTAAAAATTATTTACTTCAATGATGTTTTTCAAGAATATTTCACTTATAGAACGGTGGCCATATTTCATGGTGTGAGGAAACCGGGGAAACACACGTAAACTTCGATTAGAATCAAAATAGCAAAATGTATTGTAGTCAGTAAATATGATACCCTGCAAAGGTAGACTAAAATCGTTCCAACCACAAGTTCTAAAATATAATATTAAACTCAAGCTATACAGAACTCAGAACATCCATAACAAATAAACTCTTTTACTAAGGGAATCAAATTGGACCAATATATTTTTTTATTCTGTCTTCAGTTGCATTACATACTCAAAGCCATGAGGGATTTTAAGTACAAACGTAATTGTACTTAGAATACTACCAACATAACCTAACGCTACGTACACCTTAGAAAAATATGACGTATGTATATGATCACTGTGACGTCATTCCAGAAACAGGTGTATACATTCTCGATGTTCAGATGTGAAGGCTTTTGGGAAAAAGAGATGAAAGCAAACAAGCTGTATGGGCTTAATTAATACAAAAAATAAATATTATTAACTTTCAAAAATACGATAATTTCAGGGGAATATACAATGCTTAATAATACGTAATAACACTTTTAGGATCAATTCATCAAATTTTTAAAAGTACATATATTTATTAGTTTTGATGCTTAAGGTTGAAAAGGAAAACACATACTTTAAACGTGTCATGAGGAGAAAATATTAAAACTAATCATAAATATTTAACAGCATTTAAATCAGCCATATGTATTGTTCTGTGATTGATGGAATAAAAAGATTGGTAAGAGTTTATCTGAACTAAAAAAGCTAGCAATATGAATAAATTATGCCACGGGAAAATAGCGTGTTATAATTAGTGAGGAGACATACGTAGCCCAACAATGGCACAACTTTGTATGCACAGGTGTCTTTTTTTTAAACAATAACTACAAGAACTCGATGTTGAATAAAGGAAAACATATAAAGATCCCATCTCAGGAAAATCGTTCAATATTTATATGATATTCGGTGAGTGATTGACCATTTGGCCTGAGTGGTGAATTAGTACTGTGAAATCAGAGCTGGATTCCAGTTACGGGTTAAAATTCCGTACTTTTATTGTTACACAGTTTGTACATCGATATTAACCCACCAACCTTGGTCTAATTCTTTTCGGGCACTTTCAGCTGAGTGCATTCAAAAATCTCGACTTTTCTTACCTTTTTCTAAAACTTTTTCACCTTCTTTTTGAAGAGAAGCTACAGACATTTTTATATGTCACCAAAGTGACAACTGTTAAAGGATTAAGAGCTCATTGCGAATTCCTCTAACTGGTAATGTGGATTCCGAATTTAAAAATTTGTAAGAGAATGTTTTAGCGTGCTATACACGCCATTTTACAAAGAACGTAATTGAAGTAGTTTAGCAAAAATACAACTACATGTGCATTCGTGGAAAGACTTCTTATATATACTTAACATCCTAAATAGATTTCAAATCCATTTAAATCACTGCAACAGAAATACATGATGGCAAAATCGGGATTCATAACGTCTGAACCATATTCCCAAATCAGTCCCATACCAAAGAACAGGCTCCAGCTCTGAAATGGAAAGTGACTTCGCAGGTTTTATGTTAATCTCTATAATACATACATACACCTCACTGTTCTTGGCATCACGTGTTGATAATCCAGTTCCAAAAACATTGTCTTTTCGTCGCTTACTTCACATCCACTCAGTATTGCCACCAGTGCTTTTTGGTTGTGGTTGTCGGTCGTTTCCACTCCCAAGATGGATATTTCCCTTGTTGAGGGGCACGCGTCGTTGGCCGGCGCGTGTAGTAGGGTCGGCGCGTTGTGGGACGCTTCCACCAGCTGATTACCTTGGAGGTAGAAGAGGGGCGGGGTTTAGTCCAGGGTCGCGTTGTCCTCTGCCAGATAAAGGTTCTTTTTGGAGTTGTTCGACGTTGGGTTGTTGTTCTGATGGGTCTTGCAGTTACAGGACGAGAGGTTGCTGGTCGGATGGTCCGTACGGGCCTCCTTGTGGTTTTAAACGTTGGTTTCTTTGTAAATGTGGGTTTTACTGTTCTAAATGTCGGTCTCTTTGTGGTAAATATCGGTCTTCTTCCACCTCTCTTCACGATAGCCACGTCAGAGCATCCGTAGAACTCTTCCTGAGGACCGCAGCCAACACAACAACTATCTGGTTTATCGGGTTTGTCGCATCCCCAGTCCTTACCTGCAGGCAAAGAAAAATCTCAGGTGTCAAATTCAAACTCACCTTTTTTGTCTTTAACAAGTTCTTCCTATTAGATGCTACATTCTTGAATGAATTTATTTATTTATGGACACCATAATATACAACCAGAATGTTATTGAAACATCATTGTCCGTGATCGTATGATACGTATTATTATTTTAGCGCTTTCACAGTGCTATACCAATATCTAAAATTTACTAAGGAGGAGCTGTTATAAGTACCTAGACTTTTTCAGAATATTTACGCAGTACCTAGGTATAACAAATGCGGTGAGCCCTCGTTTGTCAAGACCTGAAGTGCTCCACCCTTTGAGGTGACAAGTTCGAATCTACCTCTCGCTGGTTTTCCTCTTTGCATTAACCTCGGTTCGTCATAAAGGTAAAGTAAGCCCTAATCTCGAATGCGGGGTCAGTCAACAGGTGAATAAACATAACAAGAGTTGTAATCAGATGGCGTTTTACTAATACTTACCGGTGTGATATTTCCACTGTAGCACACACTGAGAGCACGTGAGGCCCGCCGGGAGAACTGCTCTCACCGTTACGTTCATCGGCTTAAAATTCTTAGGCAGGAAATACCTGTGTGTGGAAATGAGAGTACTTTATACCTAAAAGATAGGACTCATGGATTAAATGTTCTTTTTATGACGTCAATGATTAATTTTCCCATACCCCAGTGTGTACACGTACACGCACTATAACGTTTACATGCACTATAATGTGGTGTACACACAAAAAACACCGGTGTTGTATGAAGACAAACTTGTGTTCTTTCCAACAAAAGTCTTGTAAAATATTTGAACAACTCCATCTTGTGGTAGTGTTGAAAGAATTGAACACAAGATGTGTTGGATGTTATACACAATACTTGTCGAAAAAATATACACGTTTTTGCTCTATTGCATAAATTACCGGATTTTGGTCCAACGCAAGTTTGCGTTTTGTTATTTTGTAACACAAACACGTATAGTTCACATTTATTTAACACGTGTTTGTGTAGAGGTAATATATTTCTATGTTGAATGAAAACAATTTACTTTTTTGTACAAAAAGTCTAATTAGTTTCTTTAAGAACAGAACAATGTCTAAATCATAAGACGTCAGTCTGGCACACTGGCATTGACAGCACAGGTATACCATGTGTGTTGCTGTTCCACATCACTGAAATCAACCATCATATCCTTAAATTTAAGAAATTTTGGAACGGAACAAAATGTGAGACAGGAGTGGGAAAAGAGAGAAGATGGTGTAGTTTGAATTTTGATGTGGCGCAGAAAGAATATTGGTTACCTTCTAATCTTAGTTTTCACAATGGTCCTTGCTGAGATTTAACCGTCTTTTTTACGTAAGATCCAGTGCAACAATGATCTTAGGATCTTTTTATCTTGCCTTTCTTTAACTGAAAAGAAGCTAACGGGAGCATAATTTGTCAACTCAGTGTGCTGGAAGTGACGAAAAACGTGTAAGATTGACTAAGCAGATGTGTTATTGCGATAGGCCGCAATTGCCGCCATCGTTCGACATTTCCCTCCTACACAAACCGGTTCCTGTTTGTGTTGTTAAGCTGTAGTGCTTATGAACTACCTATTTGCTTTAAGAGCCCAACTAAGCAGAAACAGTGACGTACCACAGAAAAACCAAAGAGAGTCGATTGCTTCGATGGACTTCTTTTCAGCGGGCAATGATCCACATTGTCTATATGGTGGATTCGTCACTTTGTTTACAAACATACTCACATTGAATCTCCGTTGGAGAACTTGAGTGGATATCTGTCCAAGCAGGATTGCGTGGCTCGAACCTTCTTGTTGTTAACAGGACAAAGCTTAAACTGGAACCAGCCTTTGTGCGGGGCTGTGATGTCCAGCGTAATGGTAATTGTAGCGCCTTCCTCGTACGTGTCGACAATAATGCCGTTCGCGAAGCGACCCTTCGCTTCGTGGGGTCTCGGGAAGATGTCATATGGGTCCCCGCACACCCCACACCGCCCATTCTGCTTCTCCCACTGATGCTAAAACAGGCGAAGAAAGGCACAATTAATGAAGAGCCCTTTAGGTTTGTATGTGTGGTGTTTGGGTACTAGGTGTGACGGAAAACTTTAGGAATTAACTCTCAAAGGGACTTCTAACTTTATCTCAGTCAGATGTGAATGTATATGTTAGTCAATATACAGTGAGATGATTAGACAAATTGGTCGGCGTATGTATAGGTGGTATACTGTGAAAGCATAGGTCGTATACTGTGTAAGCATAGGTCGTATCCTGTGTATGCATAGGTCGTACACTGTGAACGCATAGGTCGTATACTATGAAAGCATACGTCGTATACTGTGAAAGCACAGGTCGAATACTGTGAAAGCATAGGTCGTATAATGTGAAAAAATAGGTCGTATACAATGAAAGCATAGATCGTATACTGTGAAAGTCACTTAAATGACCATTTTAAGAAATCAAAGACTACGTTTTAAGAAGACTTCGTTTTTGTAATACTAAACGTAATCTGACAGGTAGTCTTGAACACAAAAGTACATGGATGCGTATTTTTCGTGCAATTTTATAGTAACAGTTTAAACATCATGATAAGATATGTTATATAGTGAAATAAATAAAAGCTCTACCGGCAAAAAAAAAGTATTGTTCACATTATGCGACAGTGATCAGGATTTAAGAGTGAAGGACACCCGGTAGAGCCTAGCGACCTCTGGTAAATACTTGACAAATCTCTTCACTTAACTACAAAGCTGAACCATTGAGATATGGTTTAGATTAGAGTCTACAATATCCCCATTGATAACGAATTGGCAAGACTGTTGTGTAATTGTTTAAAAAGAGAATATGACGGAATTTAACTTTGTTTTACCTTCTGTCCTCCACAGTTGAGCTCGTGATCTTGGAAATCAGGAGGGTTGTCGAAGCCGAATCTCCACATGGTTCCTCGATTTGGAGGATCTACCAAACGTCCGTGACCATCTGTACCAGAGGGGAAGAGGAGAGTCCACAGTATCACAGGAAACACCGTGACTGTTACTGTAACCATTGTTGTTTTATACCCTTTCCTGAAACTGATGTTACGTAGCTAAGTGGAGGCGACGATTTGGCGATGCCGTGCAAACGAAACTCTTACGATGACACTCAGTTGCAAAAGACAACTGAACGAAACTGAAATGATGGTAAGTGGGGAAACTGACTGAACAACAGCATCTAAATGATAGTGCTGTGACTGTAAAAATCCCTACAAAACAAGCTGTCTCGGTGGTAAGTTGATACGACGATTGGATGCTGTCTTTGAAATAAAACTGTTACGATGTTGAATCTGTGCCTGTGACTGACTACCCAATGGTAAGCATGGGTTACCTGGGAAGGAGGCCTGGGGTCTTTATATACCTGCGCCCTGGCTTCATAGTGATTCTAACCAGGTAACCGGGGTCTGACCCGGAATGCCTTCCTGACAATGGTAAGATTTCACCAGGAATTTACATCTCTCTGATACTTTGTTCCCAGTATTACTTGAAAGCTAATCCAGGCCTAGCGCGGGTCTGTGTGAACGCCAACTAACCGGTACCCGCAACTAGTGGATGCGATGAGTAAGATATTTTACGAGAACGTGTCACTTATTGTTCCGCTAATTTGAATAGCTTGTCTTGCTCAAACATCTTCTTTCTACTAGCCAAATGGGTAACAATTCAATCGTCATTACATCAACATTTTTTATGCGGAAAAACTTAAATTTAGCCAGAGTCTGCCAAAAATAGCAATCGGGCGATGAACCTGGTGATATCCTGGTGCATACGTTTATGCACTATTGTCTATTGATTTACTTAGTGAACACAACGTATCATTGCAAGTTAACGACACATTAGTTTATTTTGGATACAATAGATGACAAGACATGGACACAATGTGTTATATTTGAAGATGACAGGACGTGGTTGGTACGGTACCTTCATCACAGCTTCGAAATGATCATATTTGACTTACTGGAGCCAGTGCGACTGAGAAATGTAGACAAGGGTTGGCTACCTCTTCGATAAACCCGGACGAATCACTTCGTATACCAAATACCTTTAAATAAACTTCTTAGATAACTTCATCGCCCTAGTAAAACATTGCTACCTTGCCGAAACTTCAAAGACGCCTGTTTGTATGTCACTATACAATTATTACAATCCCAGCCTATTTGGTTTTATTTCCATTGCACCAGGCTTTTCTTTAGGCCAATTAACCCAAACCATGGTTACCCTTGCAATTTTTGCAAGACTGAAAGCAAACAACAGGTCTCCTGAGTATCTAAGGAGACATTTAGTCCTACATTTTTTTTACCTGCAAAATCTTATCTTAAAAAAAAAAATTGACAATGTTTGTGATCTCTGTAACAAAGAAAAATAAATCATTGAACATTAATTTTTCCAGTGTGAAAAAAAGTTAAAATATTCCGGTAATCTTTTGAAAGGTGGCTAATGCAGGAAGGCAAGTTTTTAGTGTAGCATCAACATTGCTACAGTAATTCTACAAATAGCCAACGAAAAAACAATAATAAACACTCTCTATATATATTCGATAAAAAAGGTTAATTTCCAAACTATAAAGATTGTTACGTCTAAAGAGAAAAGATATTTAATAAAATAGTTGAACACTTTAGAATCGAAGAGTGTATTGCCTAAGTAACGGGGATTGAAAATGACTTCAAAGACAAATCGAGTAGCAGCTATATTATGATATTCAAAGAAATGTATGTTGCATGTTATCTTTTATATTTATATAGATTTTGGATTGACTCATTTATTAGTCTCCTACCTGTACCGGCTGGATGGGTGTGCGTGTGTGTGTGTGTGGCGGCGGTGGGGTGGGGTTGGGGGTTTGATTATAAGTTTGGACTACATGTGTCAGTTTGTCAAGGAACGTTTGTCCAGAATTCTTCGTAACAAATTAACACCTGGTGCATGGCTTCACCATGGCAAGATCAGGTTGTAGTTTTCATACATTTTAGACAAAATCACTGCCGTTCGTCTTTTTGTTCTGGACTTTGACATACAAGTAGCGTTATGAATTATGTAATATAGGTGTACACATATAACAGGTGGAAGTCACGCGGTCCTCGACGAACTCTCGAATGCGCAAACTGTCACACGAAAATCGTCGACTGTTTGTTGTCACCCAAGTCCCCATAAATGGCGAGATGAATAGAATGCCCAAGGCCTGGTTAGTGGTTCATTTATCAAAGATCCATTGGTCAAAGTGCATTGGTCAAAGATTCATTGGTCCAAGATCCATTGGTCAAAGGTCCATTGGTCAAAAGCCTAATGATCAACGACCAAAGGTCAGTTGTTGAAAGATTCATTGTCTAATGGTTTATTTGTCAAAGTTCCATTGGTTCCATTGAGGAGGATTTTCCGGGACCAGCTATCAGGAGAATGCCACAAACTCGCTGCCTTTGGAAAGTCTTGAATTCTGACTCAGAAGGTAAAAACAAATGTATTATGTGACTTATCCAAAATGTTTGGCAAGCTAGTCATGAACTTACTGGTCTCTCCACGTTCCAAAGAACTTCTTGAGTTCACAAACGTTTTGCTCATTGGTTTTCTCCAGCCTTACGTTTGTCTCCTGTAAATAACGTTTTATGCAACATTTTTCCGATTTCCAGGTCATAGAGTCACAAAAATTAGTTGCTTGTCATTTCTGACGGGTCACATCGTACATTTCGGCGTTTCTGTCTTTAGCGAGAGGAGTTCGAACTGGGAACTCCCCATCTGGATATTAATGAATTTCAAGCTAGCGGTTTCAAATATAAACTGACGGCAAAAGAGTGAGTGAGTGCTCGGGATTTAACATCGTGCTCAACAATTTTTTCAGTCATATGACGAGACGGCAAAAGAAACTTTACCACTCATAAATTGAAATTTAACCAACATTCTCAGCGAATTAGGTCTGCTTAACCCAATAAAAATCTGGCTCCAAGCATATTCCCATATGGGGAAAGCTATATGTAAGCCCATACCAATCTGCTGCAACAGAAAGAGAAAAGTTTTAAAACCACATGACCCGTGGACGGGCCGAAACCGCAAGGTCAAAAAGTGTATAAAACGTTAAAGCCAGTACGTCAGACTTGTCAAAAAACAGACTTTTGAAATACACCGTAGTCATGCTGACATTGCAAGAACTTTTGGCGTTCTCGTGTAACCGTTACAGATCTGATGCAGAGTTACAGGCAGACAGGACGGATCTCAGACAGGCCAAGAACAGGCAGACCTAGGGTAACCACGCCCAGCGAAGACCGGCACTTGCCTGCCTTGCATCTGCGAAATCGCTTCCTGACTGTGATGTCATCTGAGCTGAATACGTTAGGTCATCGGCTCAGTCGGCAGAGAGTGTAAAGGAGATCATGGAATCCGGGCTTATCGACTATTCAGAGGGCAGTTATGGACTACACAACATCGTAGTCAGAGGTTAAGGTCTGCCATAACTGCACGACGTAGGCTGTGACGTGATTGTCAACGGGTCGTCTTCACAGATGAAAGCCGCTTTTGTCTGTTCAGAGCTGATGGAAGACAGCGTGTATACCCGCCCTAGCTTGCCTTCAGGAGGTGGTACCGTATGGTGGTGAGGGAGTGATGGTATGGGGAGGGATTCATGGACAAGAACGGACACCACTGGTCATTATCGATGGGAACTTAACAGCTCGGCGTTACGTGAATGACATTTTACGTCCGATTGTTCTGCCCTTCCTTCGCCAGCATCCATGTGGTGTCCCTTACCAGCATGACAACGCCCATACAGCTCGAGTCGCGCAGAACTTCCTTGACGCCAACGACGCCAACGTCTTACCATGGCCTGCACGTTCCCCAAACATATCTCCCATAGGGCACCTCTGGGACGCCCTGAATCGCCTCGCAAGACACCGAGCACAACTTCCACCTAACCAGCAGGAACCGACACGGGCTCTTGACGAAGAATGGCATCGTATCTCACGTGACCCCATCAAACGAATGACTTTCTCTATGCGTCGGGGAAGTTTTGCATGCATTGAAGCAAGAGGTAGCCACACAAGGTACTGATGAGGCGACTTCATCAAACTGAACAACTTTTTCCTTACTCACCTGATTGGTCTTCAAACTGAACTGTCGATTTTTTTTTCACCCCAATCCCAGTTGGGCATATGTGATGGCTATATGGGCTGCTGTACATTTCCTTACTTTGGACCTGGATGACCTCAACATATTGTTGTTTCAGTATAATACATTTCCAGTATCTATTATTTTGTGTTATTACAAATTTGGGTCATTGAATCTATGTTAAAGTTTCTTTTGGCCGTCAGTTTATACATTCCTACATGAAGCTAGTGTGAAAACTTATTTCGTTATTTAAGGCGTTAGATTTAATAGCTCTGCATTTGCTTTGTAAACAACCTATAAAATGAATAAATTGTGAAGGCACACAATCTTGAAGCGTTAAAGACTGCCAAAAAGGCACTATGAGAGCCGTCGAACACTTATTGACGCCAAGGTTTCAACGAACCATGAAAGAGGGTGAATCTACGAATCTATTTCCTGTTTCCTGTTGGGTTTAGTTGTAATGTTATTTATATTTGAATAATTATGACGTCACGATTACCTGAGACAATGGAGTCTTGGAACTCAAAAAGTTCAAAATATTGAATTAGAAAAAAATATTTAAACAGCATTACAATGTGGACATACACATATATAGTTTGTGGTGTTACATGCCGCTGGCAAAGGGCAATATCGGTAGTTAGCGGGTGTTATTTTACTGTTAGCTTAATACAGGCGAATGTTAAAAAAGTTAGCCTTTTTGCACAAAATTAGTACTTCAAATTGTAACCCAACATACAGACCTTATCGACGAGATACACCTATATGTACTGGTTTGAGCAATGCTCTCTTTCCAGTGATTAAATTTATTTCTTTTATTTGCAGGCATAACGCCTGCAATAATATCTCCCTTAATCGGTGGCTGTCAGTTTTTAAGTGTATAATTGCCGGACATCACAACACGTGATGCACATATTTTCCCACTAAACGCCAAATTGGTTGAAAAGCCTGCGGTCTACACCAAAACTTCACGTAAGGCCATCACAAGCACACTCCAGACAGTCGACCAATTATTACCAGCAAAGCTCCAACAATGCGACAACAGTTGTGACAATCAAGAGAAAACAGAGTCCATTCATTAAAACAGCACACAAAGTTTCGTAATGAAAAGCCAAAATGTATTTTTGCGCATCATTATTTTTGTACATATCATACAAACAATACATTCTAACTTGGGACGGTATAAGTTCAATGTGGAGACAAACTGGACGGAATCTTTGGTAACCTATTTAAAGTACACACCTCACACATTACGTGACAGGGCAGTCAGAAAAGAGGACAACCATTTTAACATACAGTATTATCAACACGAGACATTCCAATATCTTAAAAGAAAATACCTCTAAAAATCGAAGGCAGCATCACTAAGTACACCACTTAAAACTATGCATAAATATACTTTCATTTATTTTTGTAGATTTTTATGAAAAGAATTAAAGGTGCTCAAACAATTGACTTCTAAGGTGGACGGTATGGACCATGCTATCCGAGGTTAAGAACTCTGACGTCACAGGAAGTTTATCCAATTTTATTCACGACATTGAATGTTGGAATAACTCTTTATACCCGTAAGTGGAAGATCACTGAAATAATGTTCCAAAAAATTCCTTCCTTCTGGTGAACATTAGGAAAAAAAATGGTGATATGACGTCAGAGTTCTTCGTAGTCTTGTTGGGCTGTGACTACGTATACTACCACACCTCCGTCTTGTTCCATTAGCTTACCTTGAACACCTCTGTACTTCCCTTGCTGGCTTTAATCTACTACTGCTTCAAACATTCAAACATGGAATTTATCCAGTTTCCACTAGTTTCATGATCATGTGGATTTAATAGTGATGACACATGGGAACTCCTACATGGAATTGAGAGCTGATACTATGACTACGGACAGACAAATTATTTGGTGCCCAGCAGTAGTAGATTAAAGCCAGCAAGGGAAGTACAGAGGTGTTCAAGGTAAGCTAATGGAACAAGACGGAGGTGTGGTAGTAATATGGCTCATAAACCCCAGCATAGTTTTCAAATATTTGAAGGCCTTTCAACACTCTCAAAAAAATCTGAAAAAATAAGTGAAAGTATTGTTACTCACAGTTTTCACTTGTCTTTATGATGAACCTTACTGCATATTTTAGCTTTCTTTTATTTTAATGGTCTAAGGACGGATATCCCTGTCAGTTTCACAGGTGAAACTTTCCTTAACTTTTACGAATACAGAAATGAAGAAATTCAAATGAAAGATGTCAAAAAATCAAATACGTTTATACATATGCCTCCTTATCTTTCAATGAAGTTTCCTTCAAAATATAGAAGTCTTTACTGAAGATAACCAAAGTAGGCATACAGAACTTCTCACATCCATTTACAAAGGTACCAGGTTGATCAATTTCAAAAGCTGGAGTCACACCGTAGTCTGCCGCATTACTACTACATTGTATATTAACATTTTTGAGGGTACATTTTTTTCACACTTCTTCTCTACCCAGTATAGATAATTTTTTCTCCTTTTTATTCCTTTCTTGAGGGACTTATGTGGGATTTCTCCTCTCTCTCAGTTTGATAAAAATGTTTCTTTCTGACTCGTGAAACAATTTCATTATTCACTTTTTCCTCAAATGGGCAATTATCAACTTTGCTATTTTCAGTTTTAAAAAGTAACTGCGTGCATTTATTAAGCTGCCAAAAACTTCTGGTATGACTTTTCGACTTGCCTAAGTTTTTCAGTTGCAAGCCAAAACTCAATTTAGACAAATTCCACGCCATGCTTTTGAAAGAAGTTAAATTTACATCAATATCCTAATTCTTTTGAGACAGATATTAGCAGTGAAGACAGTAGAATATTACATTTCTCTAATAGCGTTTTGGAAAATCCACAAACTAACAAAAAAAGACACTGATAAGAGATATGTTATCGCATTTACCTGGCGTAATTTACACACATGCACAAAGCTGATCAATGTCTTTGGGTCAGAGGTGTCCAATCAAGAAGCATCTGGACAAATATGAACATTTAACGTAAATATAAAACTATATCACAGTCTGTATTGATCCCTTAATCTCATGATATGTTTTCAGAAGTCCAAATTGTCTCAGGATCGATGAGTATGACACTGACCCTGTCGCCAGAAAGTCAACAGACCAGCTAAAATGTACAGTCCACACAGTGTTTTTCAGGGTAACAGACACGCTACAATTCACCCAGAAATCTCACTCCACAGGTCACTTCATGGGTTCTTCCAAGACTCCACATCAAGCATGTGTCAGGAATCAACTCATCCAAATTTCCACAAGACACTTTTCTGTAGCCAAATTTTCATCTCATCATCACCACAACTGTTTATTTTATCGCCACCACTGAGAATCAAAAGAAATCCTCGAGAATCAGCAGAAAGAAATAACTGAGGATCTTGATACTGCTCACTGAGGATCAGGTTATCAATCACTGAGGATCTTGATACTGCTCACTGAGGATCAGGTTATCAATCACTGAGGATCTTGATACTCCTCACTGAGGATTTCGGTACTGATCACTGAGGATCATGATATTGCAGACATAGGTAATCTGGGCACAGGACGCCTCGTTGATGGAACTCTACTACCAGAGACATCATTTGTACGTCTTGACGACACGCCTGAGGTATGATGAACACCAGGCTGTTTTCTTGCATGTTGAGTCTGTGATCTGGTTTTTTTCTGAGACTGTTGGAGGCCTTGCTGTGGCCTTCCTCTTGCTTGTTGACGTGACCATGTTTCCAAGTGCGACGAATTCTGACTCCTGTGATTGGGAGACTCCAGGGACTGAGTTTGCTGTAGGGATCCGGTGTGATCCAAACGGGCAGAGTTTGCAGAGGTGGGTAGAGTTCTGGGTGTGGGTCTGGGGGTGGTGGATGCCATGCGGACTTGAAAACAGCAACAGTTGAGATACTCGCAATCTGTGTTACAGCCACAACTACACTGACATGTGCCACACTACAAAGCAAAGAAAACATTGAAACTCAAGTCAAATTTCCAACAACAATGCCCACATATCTGCTATAGAGGGTTTGGATGACTTATGTTTTTGGTAGCCATATTGGTACAATGCTGGTATGTCAACCCATAATAACTTTTCTCCAACATGACTGACAACCCATTCCTCTGTCAAGATGATGTAGTCAGGTCCAAACCCACTATAGGCACATCTTTAAGAAGTTCTCAAAATGATTCAAAGACCAAGAGTGCCTCAACATGGCTGATCAGATATCTCCACTGTTACAGCAAGATAAGTAACACCATACCGCATTGTTGTGTCTAAATGTCATGTAAAATGTGGAGACATCACATTTAAAGATGACACAGCATCATTTGCCCACTCGGACACAATGGTGACATCTGGTGAGCAAGGGAAAGCACTCTTGGCTATCAGACTCCCTACTGGGTTAGGCATATAACCAAAGGGGACTTATTTATTGTGACTTAAGATTCAGTTACATGTACTATTACACTGTCTAATGGGTTCACAACTGATGCATTTATGAAAGGTAAGGAGCTGTTCCAAAAAAAAGATTTAATTTTCACAACTAAAAAAAGATGTGACAAAAGTTCAGGTTCTAAAAGTTTAGAAAAAGAAAACACCACCACAGCTAATGTCAGAAAACAGGGGAGATTACTCAGAAACCAATCATTTTCTTATTGTTTATACCTCTTCAGTAGCAACAATTTATCAGTTTGTTTAAACATTAATGGTTCAGTAGTACGGTTATCTTGAGAATAACTCATCTCAGACTGTGTTACAAATTTTACGTTACAATACTGTGTATCTCGGCCTCATTTCATGCCATGATTATGCAAGGATTTACTGTTATTCTCCCCAGACTATAAACACATGCACCATGCAAAATATACCATGCTTTAAAGGGACACAAAAGCTTTTAATATAACACAGTAGACAAATCTGATGAATGTTCCACTTTGAATTTTTTTCTCCACTAAATTAGATGGTAATATTAATTTCAAATTTCCTTGTTAAAACTTAGAAGAAATGGTGTATTAAAATATCACATTTTGAGATATTACAGTACAAATATGTTGGCAAGATCATATAATATAGGTGTACAATGTATTTATGATGTGTCATATCATAATCATAAAGTAAACAAAAAGATATAGTTTTCAAAGGACTTTAGTTAGTGTAAGACCCCTTTTAATCCTGGTACTGCAAAACCCATCACCAGACACGTGCATGATGCCACAACAACTGCTTCACACGTGACACAAAAAAAACATTTTATTTCCTGGGGTTATTTTTTGTTTGACCGATTTTCACACTGCATGCCCAGAAACAAAGGGGCGTAAGTCTTTTGTTACATTACAACTTGGGAACTGCATACTATCAGTTATCATATCATTTAGCTACATGTAGTCCTACACATTGTCCATTTTAATACACAGTTAACTACCCTGACAAGTCTACAGGGTTTTACGCTATGAATTTAAACAGAATTGTTCACCCTGTAACAAGCATGGAGCTGAAGCAATTCACATACAAAAATATGTACATTTGGAACAAACAAAAATGCATACTCCTGAAAATCATACTTGCAGGTGCCATGCAATGATCATTCCACACAAAAACATCACTCAAACCAACCTAACAATGATTACGTTCTGAAACCCAGTGTTTAACGCCGTTTTACAATATGAGCTTTCCTTTAATGTTATTTTTCACTAATGCTCAATTTGCAACAAGACAGGTAGAAAGGTTTTTATTTAAACAACTTGACACAACTGGCCCCTCCCAAACAAGAAATCTGAACCTCTGACAAAACTGGTGCATAACCTGTTTTGTCAACTCACAAAGATAGTTTTTAATATCAAGAAAAGACCAACACCGAATTATAAACTATTGTTTATAACAGATTATACACTGTTATAGAAGCACTAACAACTGTCATTCACTCTAAACACTGAGTGAATCAGCTCAAAAAAAAAACAAAAAACAAAAAAACAACTAAATCATCCAGAACAACCAAATGAATCACCCAAAACTCTCCGTGAGTCACCCAAATCCACCAAGAGACAGACTCAACTAAGCCAACTATAAACCATTATTCACACTTTATTGATGGGTGTGAATGCACTCTTGATGTCATGATACTTTGATGATTCACTGTGCAGAAGAAACACTTTATGACAAGGGCAGCATTTTTCTGTGTATCCCTGCTCTGCACTCAAGTGAATCCATTATGGGCTGACAAGATTTGTCTTTAGGGGTAAATTTGTAAAGATAACGGTTCCTGTTTCCACTATCACAGTTGTATACATACATGTAATACCACGCACATGTCTACACTAACACTTATGTGTATATCCTGCAGATAAATGACAGCTGCCAACATGATAGGTTAATCAACACAACCATGTGAAAAACCCAAAGCTTTACAGGAAAAACCCCAAACCAGTAAGAGAAACACTCATTTGGTCATTTGAGTTATTTGAATGCTTGTTAGGTATAATTTATCCATTGTTTTAATCTGTTTTAGCTCCAGGAAGACTTACTCACTAGACCCACTTCCATGAATTACAGCAGATGGCTTTTATCAGCCGGATGGATGTATAAACTCTGAGCACAAAGCTATTCAGGATGTTCTGAGTCATTAAAAAAGAAATTCAGGCATCACAGGGAGGACAGAAAAAGAATTAACCAGCCACTGCCATAAAATCTTTGTCTGAGTGAACGTAGAAAGCTTCTTTCGTGACCAAGACAGATTTTATTCCACGTGGACATGACGATGACAACAGTAAAGCCCACACACCATGAGGCCATGCAGCTTTTGTTGAGAGCTAGCAAGTTACAGGTATACTTGTGCCCTAATATCAGGACAGTGAACACACTGGAGTGGGTTTCAGGGTACGAGAAGACAAGCTGGACGACATATTCAGAACTTTCCTCTTTATTTTCACTTCAAAACAACAGTAGCTAATTCCATCTTAAGTCTGTGAACAAAGTTTCCAAGATTTTTTTTTCTCCAGGATTTAGCCATTTCTTTTCACTAATGCCATTTGTTTTTTTTTTTTTCAATCTTTCTGAGGAGGGCTTGCACTATGTTCTTGAACTTGAAGAATGGTATTTACTCCTCCAGCCACAATAGATGGTATTTACTCATCCAGCCACAATAGATATAAGGAGGCTGTTATTTACTCATCCAGCCACAATAGACATAAGAAGGATGGTATCTACTCATCTAGCCACAATAGACATAAGAAGGATGGTATCTACTCATCTAGCCACAATAGACATAAGGAGGATGGTATTTACTCATCCAGCCACAACAGATATAAGAAGGATGGTATTTCCTCATCTAGCCACAATAGATATAAGGAGGATGGTATCTACTCATCCAGCTACAATAGACATAAGGAGGATGGTATTTACTCATCCAGCCACAACAGATATAAGGAGGCTGTTATTTACTCATCCAGCCACAATAGACATAAGGAGGATGGTATCTACTCATCCAGCCACAATAGACATAAGGAGGATGGTATTTACTCATCCAGCCACAATAGATATAAGAAGAATGGTATCTACTCATCCAGCCACAATAGACATAAGGAGGATGGTATTTACTCATCCAGCCACAATAGATATAAGAAGAATGGTATTTACTCATCCAGCCACAATAGATATAAGAAGGATGGTATCTACTCATCTGGCCACAATAGATATAAGAAGGATGGTATCTACTCATCTGGCCACAATAGATATAAGAAGGATGGTATCTACTCATCTGGCCACAATAGATATAAGAAGGATGGTATCTACTCATCTGGCCACAATAGATATAAGAAGGATGGTATCTACTCATCCAGCCACAATAGACATAAGGAGGATGGTATTTACTCATCCAGCCACAATAGATATAAGAAGGATGGTATCTACTCATCTGGCCACAATAGATATAAGAAGGATGGTATCTACTCATCCAGCCACAATAGATATAAGAAGGATGGTATCTACTCATCTGGCCACAATAGATATAAGAAGGATGGTATCTACTCATCTGGCCACAATAGATATAACACTACACAGAAGACACGGATATCCACACAAATCCTTCCCGTCAAAATAAAAACATTTTTCACCCAGAAACATTATTTTTGTCTGTGCAGTGTCAAAAGAATGCTGATCACCAAAAATACATTCTGAGGTACATGGAACATTAATCAAGAATGCAGAGATTTGGTCACAGCATTCACAAAAGCTCATGCACAACAAGCTGTACAACAGCTGTCTAACAGGCTGAACAATAAGCTGTCATGATAATTATTACTACGACAAAAAAAAAAAATAATTTTGATTATAAAACAAGGTTCTGACTATTTGCAAAATGTATTATGTTTAACATTTAACAGCAGACAAAAACAAATTATCTGTCTGCAGTGAAGTGCACTTCCATGTTCAGTGCGGTTCATGCAGTTCAATCATGACAATCAAACAGTTCAATCAGGACAAACAATACCGTTCAACCATGACAATCGAACAGTTCAATCATGACAATCAAACAGTTCAATCATGACAATCAAACAGTTCAACCATGACAATCAAACAGTTCAACCATGACAATCTAACAGTTCAATCATGACAAACCAAACATCCTGACCAAGATAACATTACTGAGGAGTCAAACTTGAGCAGACACATTGGAACAACAGAAAAATCATCACACTAACATCAGTGCTTTATTTCAACTGGCATTGCTGGGTGCTTTGTGTGATTTTTATGCTGAACAGTCATGACAGTATCAGTGTGATTAAAATAGTGCACAGAAAGCTCTACATCATGAACTAACAGACAGTGTGCACCCTATATTTCATCTACAGAAGTGCTTTGATCGTGACATGAATAAGCGTTGCTGTTCTTATAACATAATATGGAAATTGTTCAACTGCTGTAGGTGTATAGGCCTAGCTGACTTCTGCCTGCCCACTGAACAACATGACACATATGATCTTGTTTGTGGTGATGTCAGTATCCTGCCAAGCTTATGACATCAGCATGCACCAGATGTCACTGACATGGTATCACTGAAACAACTGGACAACTGCAATAACGTATGATGGTGGTTAGCCTTCAGGGTATAATCCACATACATGTATTCCCCAGGGACTAATATTTGGACCCCCTACCCAATCATGTGAATGGTCTGTTGCCCAGTTTGCTGACGCAAATGTCCCAAATGAGGACTGGAATACGACTTTTCAGATATGCATATCTCTCTTTTATTGTTTGAACAGTCTGGGGAAGTTGTAATAAGAAAAGTGAACATGTGTGTGTTTGATTTCAAACTATGCATTAGTTTAACTTAAATATGCTTTCACAAGTTTTTATTCGAGATAATGTAACCTAGGTTAAGCATCAGTTTAATGTAAAGTAACAACCCTTACAAATCACAAGTACCTGAGACTCTCCTCCCCAATGTATGCAGTTTTGCATTAAAACATGTAAAACATGCAGTTTTGCATTAAAACATGTAAAAAAAATATGCAGTTTTGCATTTACTGACACCTGTAAAACGGGGAGTGTCCAAGTGCATACCGTCTTTTATGGCCTTAATTAAACACTGTGTGTGCACATAAAGCTCAATCTAATAAAACAACTTTGTGGAGTGCTGACTAGGTGTATATAGAGATCAGAGTAAAGACACAGATACTTACTGAACTGATACCACCTAACTAAGGCCTACACGACACTGCACAGATAGGTTACGCCTGAAGAGTGGGTTGCTGGGTCAAGGTCATTCCACATTGTGTACACTAGGCAAAACAAAAACACCTCTGCTCAGATGGTACATCATATACAGTCACAGACTAACATGAGAAATCACAGGGGTGGGCGACAGGGTGGGGGAGGTGGAGGGAAAAACGCCTGACTAAGGCACTGTGCCATCAACTGGCTTGGGATAAAAGGGGCCACACTTCACACACACACACACACACACAAACATAACACAACATCAGCAGTAATGAAAAGTCAGATAAACCAGTTCTTTAAACAAACAAAAAATGAGTAAATACATGTTAAAATAAATAATGACCTTTTATCAAAAACGAAAAAAATGGTTCAATCAGACTTTTAATGTTTAGTAATGGTGAAGTTATTTCCTAAGCAATACACCAAATGAATATTTTTAAGTGTTTTTTTTTTCTCTCACATTTATGCTTTTTTGGTCTTTAGTATCATGTGTACCTTTTCTAACATTTTAAGCATTTGTCATCTAATTTGTCTGCCTAACGCTGGACAACTGGAATGGTTGATAATTTACTGACCCAATAAAAAACTTTTTTCCCTATTTGTTTAAAATAAAGGAGAAGCATGGGTTACACTAACTGATAAGCTGGGAGTAATTGTGTAAAACGAAACAAAACAAGAACAAACAAATGTAACAATTTCACAGCTATTTGACCTCTGCATGGTTAAATGGGTAATGAACTTCAGGTTCAATTCTGGGAGAACCAAATTTCAGGATACATCATTTGAGTCTCCACCAGCTGTTTTTGGAGTACGCACAGACAAAAAAATCAAACCAACCTCTGTGTGACCTGCATGATTAGACACATGACTTACATATACATTAGGTTCTGACAATAGATTAAAGCCTTCAGATAATGGACCAGAACACAAACTCCTAAAACACCCAATTCTAGTCCTTCATAGAATGTGGTTGACTTGACCAACAAAACAGGACAGGTACACTATTGTGGGCTATTTACATAGGCAACTAAAAAGATATGGTGAAAAATTAGAATGTTATCAAAATGATAAGGAAATAGTTTGAAGTCCTCTGTTTTCTATACAAAATAATAGTGCGTATGCATGTACAGGTGCTGTAATTCTTCCACCTTTTCACATGTTTGTAAGGTGTTCTGAGGGCATTCATCTGTGTAAGCTGATAAAATTATACTTCTTGTGAAGCCCTGAAATTGGCCAATCCACTCAATGTAGTTTTGTCTTCAAAATCAAATTAGAAACATGTATAAATTGCAATGAAAGTTTTTCATATGCGAAAGGTTGAGGAATTAGGGTAGCTCTGAATATTGGAGTTATGATGGTCTCATTTTTTAAACATACAGGGTTCATTTATTTGAGAGGTGTTTTACGCCGTACTAAAAATTATTTCATTTACACGACGGCAGCCAACGTTGCATATACATCTATGCATTATGCCTTAATCAATATTAAAGGAGAAGAAAATTTAAATATCAATCAAATACCATTGAAAAGAGTATGCTTTTCCTCGCAGGTGCATGCCATAAAAAAAATTCTAATATGTACCTCAAGTTGATAAATAATAAATAAAGTCAGCGGCAAAATCTGCTGTGGGCGACTCCATTTTGCCTAAGAACTAGTCCTGAAGTCTTCTGGGTTAGGAGGAGAATTACCGTCAGAAACTGCCGAAATGCAGTTTGTACATTTCTGGTAGAACTCTTCTTCCCAGAAGGTAGCGAACAGTGCAGATCATTTTTCGTTTGACGCTCAGGAAACTGGAATGTTGGACGTAGGTTCCGAGTTTACACAAACAAGTCTTTAACAGTTTTAACGATTCTCACTGGCTGAGAGGCAACACACCCACAGCTTAAATTACAGGGTGTTCAAGATGGAGGACGTGACAGACTCAACGATTTATGCCAGCTCTGCTGTTTTCAGGCTTTACATGTATGGCAAGGAAAGATGACAAAATCATCCAACAGTCACCACCAGATATAAACAAATGTGCTCTTTTGAGTCTATAGTGTCATGTTTTTAAGTTTTCTTCTCCTTTAAGACTTATATACAGGTACAATAATCACATGTTGTGATCCACCTTGGAAGCCAAAACACATTCTGTGTGAACAACAGTTACTAAATCTGGAAAGTGGATAAAGTAGCATAACATGGTACACTGATGAAAATGGATGTGTTTCCAATCAGTCAGATATGAGCCTTCTGTCTACTGGCTAAAGCACCGTGCAGGTTTTAAGAGGCTGGCTGGCTTAATACTGAAGCCATGGGACCCGTTTCACAAAGCGTATGCAACGTTACATGCATGTATTGCAATCAGTATTGTAGATATTACGTTGCCATGGTAGTTCCGTAAGTAGCACTCATTAGTAGTTAGTAGCTGACAGGCTGCTTGAAATCTAGCATTAGTAGATTAAAACATTTACTTTAATAAACTGTTACACAGCTGTGTTTATATAAGGAGAGATAAGGAGTAGACTTGCATCTAACCTACAGGGTTTTAATATTCACATACATGTACACACACATGCACAAAATGAAACCATAATGTGAGACATACTAAACAACCTTTTTCATTTTTTAGAGAGCACCTACATGTAGACAATCTCAAGAGACATCAGGAGAAGTTACCGCTTGTAATTCTGTTTTGTTTACACTGCTTTTACTCAGGCATATTTTTGAGTGTCTGTGTATCACTCAGTACAGTTCTGTGCATACCTCTTGGCTCAAAACCCAGTTCAAGTTATAAACGATAACATAAACAGCAGGAAAATGGCCCTTTTATGCTACGGGCAAAAAGGTGAGGAATAAGAATAAATGCACAGTACTATTATATCATAGTACAACTCTTATTTTTATACCAATTTTGCCAGCTACTTAATCCATCTTAATAACTTGATGATGTAGAGAAAACTACACTGACTGGATTCATCAGCTCAGATGTTTGAGCTTCAGGTTTACACGTAAAAAAAAAATATATTATTTTATCATTGTATTATGGACAATGTCTTCAAAATATGCCTAAAAAACATGATAAACATGAGGAAAGGCTGAAGAATAACACCGGTCAAATTTTCACAAGTACAAGAGCTGCTTCCTTTGGACAAATCATGAAAGGAATGAACCAAAATTTTTCATACCATTAATGCTGTGAAGAGATGAAAGGAAATTTGTCAGCTTCAGATTTAGCATGATTTTTGAACATTTTCTGTGTTTGTAGCCTGTCAGGATGATTCTGTTTTTTCAACAAAAAGAATCTTCAATATAAGGTTATACTCTTAATGATTATAACAAATTTTTAAAAATGTAATGAATGAATATTGTGTGATTACATTTTAACTTTCTTCATACAAAATTTATTGAACACAGTGTCCAAGATTTCCAAGGGAAGCAACTCTGCTAGACAAGCATAAGAAAGAGATTGCTCCATGGATCAATGTTGGCTTTAAATGTCTGAAAATGAATATAGTTAAGTTAAAAGTAACAGAATATCTGTTGTGATTGTCAACAGCTGCACTAAAATACACTACAAATGTTACAGGTAACTAACTATTCATCAGTCTTAGAGACTGACAAAACTAACAAGTCTAGTGATCAGTTTACAAGAGCTACATGTACCAAGCTGTGTGGAGACACTTTTCTAAAACAAAAACTGTAATTAAGTTTGTTAGAAGTTTACAGACAATTCTAGCCATTATATGTACAGGCTGTAAATAGATCAAAAGGGTGCTACAATCAAATGTGTTTTAATAAAGCTGGATTGAGAGGCCTTAAAAAAAGACGAGATCAAAGGGAGATAACTCACATCACAAGAGCCATTTGACCCTGGGCCCGCGCAGCATTGACAGAGGATGATATCCACACAAGTAAATTGCTGAAACAAAACAAAAAAACAAAATTGCTGAAATAAGTTACACACAGATAACACAGTTATTTTTTTCTTAAATAACAAGGTGATTGTGAAAATCAGTGACATTATTGTACACTTACCATAAATGAAATATGACGTCACCATTTCAGCAAAACTAAGACAATTCAGCCTTAACATATCTCCATGCTAAACAATTCAGCTTTAATAGATCTCCATGCTAAACAATTCAGCTTTAATAAATCTCCATGCTAGATAAAAATCTAACTGAAATTATTGATGGATACTCAGTTACAGAACACTACAAAAGTGAACAACAAAATCAGCCATTAAAATTCTAAACTTGTTTACATTTTATTATTATCGATGACAACATATAAACATTCCATAACACTATATTCACGTGGTGTTCAATAAGAACTAATAAACTACAGTTCAACATGTTCATACGACAAACAGAAGAGAAGGTATATAGCTATATATTCAAATACAAAAATCTTGGACAAGTTTGCATGCACTTGAAAATCCGGCAACAAAAACAAATGAAATATCACATAAAACAGCCAGAACTTGGATAACACTGAATATAATACATTTGTACCTTACAACAAGCTTGGGCATCCTGAAATACAAATGATTTCTTGACTCATTAAACTATGCATGTGGAAAGTCATACTAGAATTTTTTTTACTTATGAGACATCAGTCATGTTTATCAGTGTAGTAAACCTCTACTTGCTGTTTATCAGTGTAGTAAACCTCTACTTGCTGTATATTTGGATGACAGATCTATATTTTCATCACGACATGATTGGTGACCAAAACAGATTTTGTGATTCCATGTTACAAGTGTTCACTTTAATGATTTGAATCTCTCATGTCCACATATTTAAAAATCAGTCATTAAATTTCTGTATTTCTATACCATTTCTGTACTTTCATACCATTATATGTACAGGCAAAAGAAAGCAAAGCAGATAGGAATTGGAAATTTGAGAAGAAAAGGTCATTTGGAAAATTATTTTCGAGAATCAATCAAAGCAGAATCTATCACAGAGTCAAGCCTTTAATGAGATTCCTAGATTTTCATAAAATTTTCTTGAAAATAAAGCCCTGTACCGTCTCCCTGTGGACATGTAGGCAAATTTAACACTTTTATTTTAATTAGTCAAAAGAAAAAATATATATATAGAACACAGTTCCCAAATGACAAACACTAGTTTTTCAGAAAGGATAATTTTGTACCCAACAAAGAATGTTTGAGGCTAACCTCAGCACCACATTACATTACCTTTCTGTTAGGACAGACCGAGTCCAGGCAACTGGTTACACTGGGGCTCTTGCAGCAGTCACATGACTCAGACAGGCTGATGCAGCATTCACAGCACTGGGGCTGTTCCTCCTTTCCACACAATTCCCACTGCCCACACATACCACGCGCCTGCAGGGCACAGGAAATACATGTGGTCAACACTAAGAACTGAGTGACAATATGGCAACTGTCATGGTCATATAGAAGTTAAATGATATAAAGCTTTCCACCATGAGATGAACTACATTCTGATACTAAAATGTGACAATTCCACCTTCCCCTGTCCAACAAACTCATACCTAAATAATGTGCTCAAGACTGGCATTTAAAAATCCCAGCTAATACGCTGAATATACATTTACTAATTCATCCCAGTACCAAAGTTTTGGCAAGAAAAACCTATAAGTAAATCGTCGCTGTCTGATACCAGTGCACACTGTGTACTTTTGGGTTCTACTTACCAAACAACACTGTCTTAGCACCAAAATGATAACTACCAGCACCACATAGCCACCTACAGCTATGCACACAATGGCCGCAGTGGGTAACTGGGTAGAGCTAGCTACCGGGGTCTGAGTGGGTATCGCAGGAATAGTCTGCAACAAAAAAATGATAGAAGCTTGTTATGCAAATAATTTTAATTATTATTTTAACTTCATTGTTATAATATAATCCATTCTACAATATTCTTGACAAAAGTTCCACTTCCATTGAGCATTACAGGTGTCTCTTAGCTATCAAAGGATAACTCCTCTATAGTCATTAAGTATTTCTCATCTGGCACTCTAACTTCAAGTCACATACATTTTCATGAAAATGTCCTGGAGGCGACCAGGCCCATAGCAAACAATCCTCTTCATGTTTATTTACATCACAGAAGTAATGCTAATACGAAAACACAGATATGAAATGGGTAACAAAAAGTTGGCATACATACGTACATTTACATCCCTTGACATATACACAAAATCAAATCAATTTTGGTTGGGCTAAGAATATTGTCACATAAAAATCTTCGATAATGTTTGCATAATAGCTGTACTAATAAAATAACAACGATAAAAACCAAGAAACAAAATACTTACATCTGACATGTTGCAGTTTGGTGTACAATAAACTCTAATCAAATTGCAGTTAGAGCTGAACCTGCCTGGCTCTATCAAACATCAGTGGAGTATCTCGTCACCACCTAGATAGCTTGGTTAGATAGCTTAGGAGTAAAGTGGAATCCGACCATGTATACACATGATTTCACCTGTTCAAATCATGGTAAAATGTTAGCAAGCATTCATTTCCAGCTTAACGTCAACCAAACGCGGCAAAGCATTCGAAACAACAACAACAATAATTTAAACTTGACGCTTACGCTTTATATTTTATGCACCGTGTGCATGGTTCGTTTCCAAGAAATGTACAACGCATATAACACAAATTCATCAAACACAAACATAAAAATAAAACTGCATGAAAAGAAAACTTTACTGTCTCCGAGAATCCATGATGCAGGTTGCGTCTTGTTTCCAGGAGAGCTCTTCTGCTTTGGTGATAAAAATTTACTAGCTTTCCACTTCCGGCGGTGCAACATCAACGTTTTAAGTTCGTTGAAATAAATATTGTGTAGTAGTGTAGATCTCAAATCGTATTTTGATATGTCAGTGGTGAAATCCGACGACAAGGTTGTGGCCACAGTCACACAACATATACCTGCTTCAAAAGTTAAAAAGAAAATACTCGATGAAGAATCCTACACAGAGGTAAGTCAACGTCACAACATGATAAACAATTTCTGCTATGTCTCTGTGGACTGCGTAAACTATGCTAGTGTTGATCTATTTCATTCATGTTTAACGCCATTCTCAACATTTTTACTTATACAATGACCGTTAGTGTCATGGGTGGACGAAACCTGAGTGCCCAGTGTAAACCACCCACCTTTGGCTTGTGACTGTAGTACTTTCCCACGTGTGACACACGGCGTGTCCAAGATGTTGTGTCCTACACACATGGTGTTGTGTTTAGGTGAAAAAGCCTTATCTAGGGCTGGATGCTAGATGTAACAATACATGCCTTGGAAACCTTGGTATATACTTCTGCATTGAGTTACTCTTCTACACGCTGTCTTAATTTGGCAATGAGGGTTCCCAGCTACCTTATGGGACAGTTTTTCGTGGTGGATGGCTACCACTTCATCCATTACATCATGAATTGCATCTCCTGAGATAACTTTACAGATTTCTGCACTAGTACCGCTTTTTCCTACACCGGGCCAGCCTTGCTTCTACTTTTGCATTCTGATAGAGTGGAAGCTCAGTGCATTTTCTTCGCTTTACCGGAGATTGGTAATTACAATGACAATGTGTACATTAAAACTATGAAAACATTGGAGGGTTACTTCAAGCCTGCTGTCAACATACAAGCCAAGCGACAAGAAATCCATGCTCGCACCCAGTTACCAGGTGAGAATGTAAGACGTGTATTGCTGTGTTACGTGATTTGGCCGCTACATGTTCTTGCAGTGATTCCCATGATGAAATGCTACATGATCAGCTGATTGAGAAAACCACTTCAACTTGTATTCGAGAGCAGTTATTGCTGGAAAGCAACTTAAAACTTCACCAAGGCAGGTAGAGACACAGACAGTTGCCAGTGTTTCAACTAAAGTGTCACCAACTAATACCCTTCTTTACCACAGCTTGTTCAAAAAGGTTATAAGTTTGTGTGTTATTAATTGTGAAACCTCTGAAAGAATTGACGAAATAATTGGATTGGGGATCTCATTGGCCGACACGTGGTTGGCGTGTTAGTGTGGTGCAATGACCAATAAGCATCTCACCAATGCAGTCGCAGTGAGTTCAAGTCCAGCTCATGCTGGCCTCCTCTCCAACTGTATGTGGGAAGATCTCTCAGCAACCTGCAGATGGTTGTGGTTTTCCCTAAGGTTCTGCTCAGTTTCCTTCCACCATAATGCTGGCCGCCGTCGTATAAGTGAAATATTCTTGAGTACGCCGTAAAACACCAATCAAATAAATAAATAAATAAATAACCAAGTAATTGAATGTAAGTGTAGCATTGTTTCATCCACCAACTGATTTTGGTTCTTGCAGAATATCGAAAAGATCATCCAGAGAGACTTTTTCCCAGACCTGCCAAAGCTACAGGCACAAGCCGAGTATCTGGAAGCAGTGGAGAAGAATGATCTGGTGAAGTTACGAGAAATTCAAATAAAGTATGGGCCTAAACGACCAGGGACCAACACGCCATCATTGTGTAAGATGCTGTTTTCCACTGTGTTACATTTAAACCGTAGTGGAAATTTTCCTCAGAAACTATCTGAAGACAAAATCCACAGCTGAAAATGTATATGATGTGTCACTATTTGGTGGACAAGACAACAAACTGGGATGAGAATTTAACTTAGAAACCAAACCAAAGGCTAAATCCACCATTGAAGGAAGTGTCATAACGTATCACTAAATGCGGGACATGATTGTGTAAGCACCTGGAAAAGACCGAAATGGATAAACAAACTGTTGATATTCATAGCCATAATGTAAAGGATTCTCACAGTTGAGTACAGAAGGATGAAACTTATTTGACTAGGTTTAAGGTGAGAATGTTGTATACAAAATGCATTGTAATAAACACAAATGGTTAATCTTGTGAGTGCTCAGCTGACGGTACTCATTCTTACTGATAGCTTTTGATGAGTGAGTTCGCGTGTTCAAATCCAGTAACAGGTGTTTTAGAGCCTGTTTTCCTCCACATGTAGATCTGATTACTGGTCACATACGTAAAATCATTCCTAAATGGAATTTTTCCTAAACTCCATGCATATGCGTTGTGTATTTAAAACCCAGATCAAACACATGTAAAGACAAAATTATCTGGAAAAGTTATTGGAAAAAGTTGATCATTTATTGAGAAATAAAAAGTGATAAAATGTGACATCAGTTTGCCACTTACGATCAGTCATATTTGATTTAAAAAATAAAAAAACTAATCTTTTTAAAAAAATAGAGCAATGTAAATACACATTCCAGTTACTGATTCCAGAGTGTTATCAGCTATTTGGAGAATTATCTTCAAATCACAGTGAACAGTCACTTTATCAGATCTGCCACAAAACTTCCCATCTTTATAGGCAAATAAAGGCCATAAAATGTTACTTTTAGTGGAGAATCTTACATTTTTCTAGTAGGACATGATCCAACATTCCAAGAAAATCTCAAAACACCTGTCTAAAATAACAGAATTCTCAGAATCAAGGAAAATGAGTAATTTTACCGTTCAGCAAATATTAGGTCATTTACAGTATTTCTTGATCACTAACAACAAAGTTGCCAATAGAGAATTACACGTAATAAATTAACATTAACATCTCATCAGTTGTTTTAATCCTAAACTTGGAAACTTTTATATACTGGTATGTTTGATTGAATTGTTTTACTTTTTTCAGATAAACACCCCAGCAACATTTGAAACCCCAGAACCAGGTAGCACACATTCTCCAGTAAGGAAGGACGATAAGCCTGATCGAGATGAGCCAGAAACCTCCTCTTCTGAGAGTCAGAATCCAGAAAAACCTCTACCAAACAGTATGTACCCCAAACTACCACTCGCCCATAGAACCACCCACCTCAGTGCTCTGATAAAGAGGTTAGTTAGGGACAGCTTTCTCATATAGATGAGCCAGAGACTCTTGTGAGAGTCAGAATCCAGTAAACCTCTACCAAACAGTATGTACCCCAAACTACCACTCGCCCATAGAACCACCCACCTCAGTACTCTGATAAAGAGGTTAGTTAGGGACAGCTTTCTCATATAGATGAGCCAGAGAGTCAGGTGAGAGTCAGAATCCAGTAAAGCTCTACCAAACAGTATGTACCCCAAACTACCACTCGCCCATAGAACCACCCACCTCAGTGCTCTGATAAAGAGGTTAGTTAGGGACAGCTTTCTCATATAGATGAGCCAGAGAGTCAGGTGAGAGTCAGAATCCAGTAAAGCTCTACCAAACAGTATGTACCCCAAACTACCACTCGCCCATAGAACCACCCACCTCAGTGCTCTGATAAAGAGGTTAGTTAGGGACAGCTTTCTCATAGAGATGAGCCAGAGACTCTTGTGAGAGTCAGAACCCAGTAAACCTCTACCAAACAGTATTTGCCCTGTAGTATTCTCTCCAATGCAGGAAACATTGACATGTCATGACTTAACACACAATAGTTAGGCCATCCTTAACAAATTCTGTATTAGTGATAACACAATCCTATCAGAAGAAATAGGGTCATTATTCGTGGACCTGTTTGGGCTAATGAAAGCGGGATTTTTACAAAATTTACATTGAGAGAAAAATGTAAAAAAATTTCCATAAAATGCCCAATAAAAACTTTTTTGGAGTGCTGGAGAGGTTACCGTCAGGAAACATATTTTTGAAGGCCTTAATGATTGCCCTTTGGGAACATAACCTGCTGAGCTCTCACACCCCAGCCCTCAAGCATAATAAAACATTAGTATGAACTACACAGTAGCTAGGGGACAGTTAGAGATGAGCTGGAGCAGTTAGAATCCATGAAACCCTCCATTTATCAAGGAGGTGCATTTCGTGCTTCCTCTGATTCAGCTGCAGCTTTGAGTCAGTAAATTTTGTCAGGTACCTGGTGATGTGTGGTTGTTTCCCCCCTGACAACTGTCAAAAGTTTCCTCTACCCATGAACCTTTCAAATAAATGAAATGAAATTGTGAGAACGACATATGGAAGCCATAAAACCTCCACCGTAGCTAAATGTACAAATTACCACACTACAAAAAAAGAGACAAAACTCTACACTCTTGTCCCTTGGTGAAGAATTATTCCCAAGTGGATAGCCGCCAAAATACAACTGATTGGCACTTAGCCCAATATCAGTATGTACACAAATGCTATCTATATTCCTACATAACTTTTTTTCCTATAAAATTTTATGAAATCCATTTTGCAAAAACCACCTTCAATGTGTTCATTATACATTAAGGCTTTTTAGTACAGAAACAGGTATATATATGTACAACCATTGTTTTGTTTCCCTGATTATGAACACTACTGTGGAATATCTTTACCGTGGCACCTGTCTTTGTTTACAGAGGTTGGACTCGATAAATTCTTCTCCAAAGCCACGAGTGAGGACAACGCTTCTTTCACACAGATCCTCCAGGAATCTGATGTAAAGCTGAGGGAGAAAAACGCCTGGATGTTTGAGCGAGAGAATGACAGGAAACAGGTAAACACTGGATAGATCCGCAACTTTTATGAAGTTAAATAAAACAAACAAGACACAAGCATCAGTGGATAGAACAGTGAAAACTACCTCAACATGTTTTTTTTTTTTTTAACAAGTTTATTTATTTCTGTGATTGGTGTTTACTGCCATGCTGGAGAATTTTTCACTAACGTGACAGTGGTCAAGTTTATGGGTGAAGGAATCGTCAGAGTAAACGGGAGAATTTTTCACTAACATGACAGTGGTCAAGTTTATGGGTGAAGGAATCGTCAGAGTAAACGGGAGAATTTTTCACTAACGTGACAGCGGTCAAGTTTATGGGTGAAGGAATCGTCAGAGTAAACGGGAGAATTTTTCACTAACCTGACAGTGGTCAAGTTTATGGGTGAAGGAATCGTCAGAGTAAACGGGAGAATTTTTCACTAACGTGACAGTGGTCAAGTTTATGGGTGAAGGAATCGTCAGAGTAAACGGGAGAATTTTTCACTAACGTGACAGTGGTCAAGTTTATGGGTGAAGGAATCGTCAGTAAACGGGAGAATTTTTCACTAACGTGACAGCGGTCAAGTTTATGGGTGAAGGAATCGTCAGAGTAAACGGGAGAATTTTTCACTAATGTGACAGTGGTCAAGTTTATGGGTGAAGGAATCGTCAGAGTAAACGGGAGAATTTTTCACTAACATGACAGCGGTCAAGTTTATGGGTGAAGGAATCGTCAGTAAACGGGAGAATTTTTCACTAACGTGACAGCGGTCAAGTTTATGGGTGAAGGAATCGTCAGTAAACGGGAGAATTTTTCACTAACGTGACAGCGGTCAAGTTTATGGGTGAAGGAATCGTCAGAGTAAACCAAGATTCAGCAGGTGCCTGATGAGGCACTTGACGTCACTGATCACTGATCTGTAGTCGCCGGGAGCTGGCTGAAATGGCTTTCTGAATAAAATGCAGTGAAATATTGTCATTCTAAAAGCTATAAATCTGCCTACTTCGTTTTTTATGTAATGAAAGTAATGAAAACAAGTTATTATAAAGGAATCCCCTCTGTATGTTTTCTTATCATTTCTAGGAGCAGGAGAAGAAACTGGCTTTACCCAGCATGGAGGAGCAGGCAGCCATTGAGCTGACAGTTCCCTCTGGTGTCCAAACCTGGCAATACAAGGCCAGAAATCACCTGATGTACGTTCCCGAAGGTAATGCCTGATCACTTTTTTGGACATATTTGGCTAAGTGTTATATCCACTTTAAGTGGGAAACCTTTCTCATCTAAAGTAACTGGAGTCTAAGCTGTATTTTGAATACAGGTAATAGTTGTAAATCATTGTTTCATGATAAAATTGAATTGATATTAGTTTTCTTAATATGTGAAAAACCATATCATGAGATGAATAATTGAATTGATATAAGTTTTCTTCATATGTGAAAAACCATATCATGAGATGAATAATTGAATTGATATAAGTTTTCTTCATATGTGAAAAACCATATCATGAGATGAATAATTGAATAACCAAATAAATAAAACTTGATGTATACTCACCATACTCAAGAATTTTTCACTTAGTCAATGACAGTCGGTTTGAAGGGCCATGCATAAATCACCACCGATTTTCCTAAATTTGACGTACAGATATGCAGATATTGGTGCAAGATAAGAGGTCTCTAATGAACAGCTGCACAAGCGTCCTGGGCTACTGATTGTTGCCCTATATGCAGTGAGCGCAAGGTAATCTTCAAATGTCAAAGTTCAATAAAACATAAGATTAACAATTATGCAAATTTCATTATTAGGTGAGGAGTTCAGTAGTAAAGAGCTGGTGGAGCTACAGAAGATCAAACCACGGGAGATTCTACACCAAAACACTCGCTTCCAACAGTCACCCTTTGACTCAGAGAGGAACAAACAGATCCTGCGAGACGCTGCGTCTGTGCAGGCGCTGAATCAACAGGGCAGAATAGGGGCTGATGGGAAGGAAATCCTACCAATGCCGTCTCCATGCGTGAACGGTTATGGGTTCGTAGGCACGCCATCGCCGGCCCCTGGAGTAGATGCCTCCCCTCTGATGACGTGGGGAGAGATTGAGGGGACCCCTTTCAGGCTGGATGCCAGTGACACGCCCATCCCCAAGTCTGCAGGGCCATCATTCAAGGTGAGCACATGGACATGTAAAAACAAGCCTCAAAGCAGTACTTTCTGATTGACTTTTTCCACATAGCTTTGCTGGAACTTTGTCTTATGAGATTCAAGGAGGTGCATGAAGTACATGTATTTTTACATGTAGATGTGGTTCAGCAATTTTGTCCCAGGCACATTGCAGTTTTTCCTCGTCTTATCACAGGGGGTGGGCCCAGGATGACTGGACATGCTTGCTTTTCATTTGCTAAGACACACTAAGTGCAGGTTCAAAGCCATCCTTTGATGGGGGCATTTGTAGATTTCATTGCTCTAACGTTCAGTGACGCTCATGTGACCACTTGATTGAAGACCTCTTGTGTTTCACCAGTATACTGAGCATATCTGGGAAAGATTGTAAGTAAAGTTTTTGTGATTGACACAGGCCATTCTGGATTCGATCACCCTTAAATGGACTGCCATTATAATAATGTGAAATATGAAATATGAAATGAATGTTTTAAAAGGTAAAAAAGGTAAAGGTTTTATGCGGAAGTCATTTCTGTGTTTTTGGTCAGTTTGATTACTTCACCTTTCATCATATGTTGCCATGAAAACACAGAGCCACATATAGTTGGATTCAAGATAGCAACATGACACAACTCCCTGTTTATTTCTAATCTTTTTCACAGATACCAGCTGTGCCAAAGCGGGATAGAATAGCTCTGGAATTGGCAGAGAAGGCTAGCAAACAACACAGACACAAGAAACAAGAAGCGCTGAAAAGGGTTACAGCCAGTCTGTCAAGGTAGCGTATGCAATGATCCAGGATCTGTTGGTTTTTCCAAGAGCTCAGACAAGTTAGTGAGGAGGTTTTGTCCACATTCTGCTGAGTTTCCCAAAGGCTCTGTTGGGTTTCCTTCAGGTGTTTCTGGGTTTCTTTCAGGCACTGCTGGGTTTCCTTTGGGTGCCGTTGGATTACCTTTGGGCTCTGCGAGGTTTCCTTCTGACTCTACTGGGTTTCCTTCAGACTCTACTGCGTGTCCGTTATTCAAGGGCTTGACTGCAATGGTATATGTGAAATATCCCTGCATATAGTTAAATATATCCATCAAATCAGTAAATTAACAGAGGCCTCCATGGCTGAGTGGTTAGTGTGTTACCACAGCATAATCATGACTCAGAATCCTCTCACGAACGCATTAGTTGTGAGCTCAAGTCCAGCTCATGATGGCTTTCTGACGGGTTGCATGTAGGAATGTCTGCCAGCAACTTGCGAATGATCGTGGTTTTCTCCAGGCCTCTGCCCAGTTTCTTAAGTATGCATGATGAATACATTTTAATGTAATGTTTATAATGATGTTATTTTCCATCAGATTTTTTATTAACCAGTCTTAGAACTAATTTAAAGACAAATTAAGATGTAACAGGCTAAAAAAATTATGAGGAATTGCTTAGAGTTTGTCTTAAATTTATTCAACATATGCCATCTGGAAACAGCAATAGTGTTGTTTGATATATTGTTGAAGAGTTAAGATTGGAGCAGTTTTCCACTTGGTTGTCGAAAATATCATGATTTGCTCTTTAACCAACTAACTAACATCCTAGACTGTGTTCCATATATGTATTAATGTCTGTTCTGTGTTGTTTCAGTCCTGCCCCTAAGTTTATATATGCCATATATGTATTAATGTCTGTTCTGTGTTGTTTCAGTCCTGCCCCTAAGTTTATATATGCCATATAATGTATTAATGTCTGTTCTGTGTTGTTTCAGTCCTGCCCCTAAGTTTATATATGCCATATATGTATTAATGTCTGTTCTGTATTGTGTCAGTCCTGCCCGTAAGTTTATATATGCCATATATGTACTAATGTCTGTCCTATATTGTTTCAGTCCTGCCCGTAAGTTTATATATGCCATATGTATTAATGTGTGTCCTGTATTGTTTCAGTCCTGCCCCTAAGTTTATATATGCCATATATGTATTAATGTGTGTCCTGTATTGTTTCAGTCCTGCCCCTAAGTTTATATATGCCATATATGTATTAATGTGTGTCCTGTATTGTTTCAGTCCTGCCCCTAAGCTTATATATGCCATAAATGTATTAATGCGTGTCCTGTATTGTTTCAGTCCTGCCCCTAAGTTTATATATGCCATATATGTATTAATGTGTGTCCTGTATTGTTTCAGTCCTGCCCCTAAGCTTATATATGCCATAAATGTATTAATGTCTGTCCTGTATTGTTTCAGTCCTGCCCCTAAGTTTATATATGCCATATATGTATTAATGTGTGTCCTGTATTGTTTCAGTCCTGCCCCTAAGTTTACATATGCCATATATGTATTAATGTTTGTCCTATATTGTTTCAGTCCTGCCCCTAAGTTAATATATGCCATAAATGTATTAATGTGTGTCCTATATTGTTTCAGTCCTGCCCCTAAGTTTATATATCCTATATATGTATTAATGTCTGTCCTGTATTGTTTCAGTCCTGCCCCCAAGTTTGGCATGAGTACCTCAGATAGGATCAACAACATGTCCCCAGCTGCTCAACGATTGGCCAGCTCAAAACTGGGGATTCGTTCATCCTCGGCGGACAAAGCATTGCGAGCTAGTTACACTCCTTCCCCATCACACAGATTACCAGGACAGAAGACGCCAGTCATGCTTACCTCCCCTGGGTCAACCCCCAAATCTGTGCGGACACCAGGCAGCACAAGTGAACGAACGTTACGGCGGCCTGGGAGTGATATGACGTCACTCACAGACAATCTGTTAAATCTACCCAAAAGACCCAGGGCAGCAGAATTTTTCTGATTTTTTTTTTGTTGTTTTTTTGTTTTTGTTTTTTTTTTTTTAATTCGTGAACCTCTGTGATATTTTATAGGTTACGCCTTGTTGTGTAAGATAAAGTGGGTGCTGACATGAGTCTTACTAAAGTCAGATCTAACAGCTCCATATACTAAGTTTGCTGCTAGTGAAATAGATTGTAGATGTGTGGCTTACATCAAACAAAACAGAAAGGACTTTTAAACACTATTACCAGTTTGTATGGTCAGCCACTGTGACAAGAGAAGCTTGGATGGTCCCTGGTGTGCATAAAGCTGTAGCATGTGTATTCCATTTGTCTGACATGCAGATAAACAGGGACGGCATACACATCATGGTAGTTCCTACCTGGAACTTTATGTTAGACGACGTCAAATATTATAGCAGTCCATTTAAATCTCAGCATTACCTCAGCTACCAAATGTAATGATGAACTTCAAGCCTGAAAACATCTGTATCTATTTATTTGATTGTTTTTTTACGCTGTGCTCAAGAATATTTCACATATACAACGGCACCCAGCCTTATTGTGGGAGGAAACCGGGCAGAGCCCGGTGGAAACCCACGGCCATCCGCAGGTTACTGGCAGGCCTTTCCACGTACGGCCAGAAGGGAAGCCAGCATGAGCTGGACTTAAACTCATGAGAACATCTGTAGAATATCAGGCTGTCATTTCACATGTTAACTAACACAGCGAACTATATTAATGGGAAACTACATGTGTGTGCAGTTATTTTTGATTTAAATATGATCTGATGTTAATGTATAATGCTCTACTGTGTACACTGATGGTGAAAAACATTATAGGTTGACATTAATTACATGGATTTTCCATTTTGTGTTATTTTATTTGTGTAGTCTAAAAAGGTTATACCAGAGATTCTTTGCAAAAAATCCTTATTCACTAACCAAAATGAAATGTTTGTTTTTTTCACTAAGAAATAGCTCATATTAAAAATACCATACTCACACTTGCAGAATTTTTCAGCTTGTCAATGATTCTAATATTTTAAGAAGTCACAATGAGACCCCTTTTGCACTTTTTTAGAACTTTTTTTCACCAATTTTTAACGGTAACATGTGCATAGGCGAGGATGATATTTTGTGAAAGGTAATTATTTGGGTTATTCTAGAATAACAACATAAATCAGTTGGATTTGTGCTGATAATTTTTTTTGTCCCAAAAAATCTCTGATATAGCCTCTTTAACTACCCTATTTCTTCTAAAACTTGGGACAGATATTAGTAGTGTTGACAGTAGAATATTACATTTCTTTACCAGCCCTTTGGGAAAAAACAAGATATGAATATGTTGTTCATTACATGTTCTAAATGAACAGACCAGGTGTCCCAAATTTGAGAAGAAATGGGGTATTTGGTGGCTCCGCACAAACTGGGGCACATAGAATATTCTAGTTGCAAGCAGGTAGCCCTACATAGTGCATGTAAGGGGCCCTCTAGCAAGCTGAGCAGGGGTCAAAATGTTTGGTCATTCAGTCTTTTTTAAGAAGAATAAAAATGGTGACCTCAAATTAAGCTCAACTCATCACAAAGATGTTTTTGTATTATTTATTTATTGATTTATTTGATTGGTGTTTTACGCCGTACTCAAGATTATTTCACTTATACGACGGTGTCCAGAATTATGGTGGGTGGAAACCTACGACCATCCGGAGGTTGCTGGCAGACCTTCCAACTTATGGCCGGAGAGGAAGCCAGCATGAGCTGGACTTGAACTCACAGCCACCGCAGACTTTGTATTATGGAAATACTCATAATAGCAGACACATAAATGTGGTTGTTGTTCATTATCCACTGTGAAATCCAAAAGTGAATTACATTATGAAAATAATGGACGATACTTGGAGGAGAACGAAAAAAAAAGTTTGTTTTTTTTTGTTTGCCCTATCTGTTCAAAAATATCTTTAGAGTATCAGGCAAAGTAAGACAAATATTTTGATTTCTAACTTTCGCTCTATCGAGTTATTGCTTGCATGCTTGAATAAATAAATTAAGCCTGAACGACAAAGTTAAAGAAGAAGCTGAAGAGCATAGCATTTGTGAAAAGTAGCCGAATGTGAAGGGTACATGAGATGAGAGTTACCTCCCGTTGTGTTGATCAACGTGTAGTCGACAGAGGGCACTGCTAAGTACTCCAAGGCGTGGGTACGCGCGCCAGTTGAAATTGTCGTTATTTGCCTTGATCTGTTGTCATATTTTGTGTCAGATCAGAGAAGATGGCTTCAATCAATGCAACCGATAGCGTGCCAGAATTGGCCGGGCTTAACCTCTTTGATTACATCCGGTCTGTTGCAGTCATCATCATGTTTTTTTGCATGACATTTTACGACCGAAGGACGTGGCTTTTGGCGGACATCATCGGTAGCTTCCTAATGGGTGCTTTCCATTTGTTCTATCCGCATATTTACATCAAAAATTACGTACGTACTGTTCTGCATCCAGACAACAGTAAAGTTACTGTTTTGACTTTTTACATGCTAATATTACTTATACTAACATACTTTTTAGTCATGGAAGCTTTTACTGTATGTTCCAAGCTGAGCCGAATGCAAAATAAGATACAAGAACAAGATTTTGTCCAGAAGTGGTTTGGATACTGTGTTAAACTACTGGCGAGCTCGATCTGATGTTTGCGCGCCCAGTAATGGTGTGCACTCTTACTTTATAGTCCTTTTTGTGTATGAAAACCGCATGTTTCTCCAAATTCTGTACGTTTCATTCGGCCTCCGAACACCTTTCTCTTACATACAGTATAGTCCAATGAAATTAGGTACATGTTCAACATGGCAGCAACCTGCGGATGGTCGTGGGTTTCCCCTGCACTCTGCCCGGTTTCCTCCCACCATAATGCTGGCGGCCATATAAGTGAAATAACCGTATAAGTCAGTCCATTCCACAAGGATTTTTGCAAAATGAAGTGGGCCTTTAAGTTTACTTTAAAACGGCTGCACACGCCAATTTCTGGTACATGCATTAAAGATAATAGGACCTCTATTACCACTCTTGCAAGTGTTTATCCACTCCATAGTCAAAATGTTGTTCAAATCCAATGAAATATTTCCTTGCTGCTTGTCAACGTAACTTTTTGCCGTCACGGCAAGTCGGGTGTACTAAAATCACAGAGCCTAAGAATGCCACACTGTCACTGTTTAGCGGTGATTTCATCAATCATCATTCATGTAGAAAGGAAAGAGCAATTTGCCAGTCATTTGGGCGAGAGAAATGAATACTAAAGATTCTCGTCATGGCTTGCAGCTATTGTCTACGTTTCTTCTTCATTATCCATGTTCTCTGCCCTTGGCCTTTGACACATTCCGGATTTTGGATGCACCCAATTCGTTGTGCTTGCACACAGCGATTTTGAAGAGAGAAAAGTCAAGAATTTATCAGATTTTCTGCATATAGCTCGTCTGACCTGAATGAATTTATAATATGTGAATTATTTGATCATTGGCATACATGACCAGACATTTCTGGTTAGTTTAAAACCGCAACCAATTAAAAGCCATGGCCTATTCTGGACAAGTCTGGGCATTTAAAAAGAACAAAACGGACTTCAATCGGATCTCTTTAACACGTGCATTATTGTTATAAAGTGACATAAACAGTCACGTAGACAGATTCTGGTACAAAATATAGCATCGATATGCGCTTGAACATTAAACAGCATTGGTTGTATTTCAAATTATTGTTACTTCAGGTCATTTTTAATAACCTTTGGAAGGTTGTGTGCTTCCCCTTGCGCTCTGCCCAGTTTCCTTCCACCATAATGCTGGTTGCCGTCGTATAACTGAAATATTCTTGAGTAGACGTAAACCACCAATCAAATAAATAAATAATAGCCCTTGAGTCAAGTCTGTTATTTCTATTAACTGGAGTGAAATAGCAGAAAACTTACACAGTATTCAGCGATTATGCCACGATAAAGGGTGTTCGAGGGAGTGACTGCACTTAGATTTATCAATTCCCTGGCACATGACCATTGCTTTCTAATCATTCTATCCCGTAATATGACTTTTATGGTATTATGGGATAGGTGAGACGTGACTGAAGTTCTTGACGATACATATACATTTTGTATGACCAGCAATGTTTTTGGTAATATGGTTGCTGTGACTAGTGGTTTACACTGTACATTGACCTTGACAATTAGCAGTTGCCGTGGAGAGTTGAGGGGGCTGAATTCATGATCACTCACAGCCTCTTGCCATGAGTAGTGATCTCCTGCTTGAGGGTACCTTAAATTACGTAGCAAAGAAATCTTATCAAGATAAATCAGGAATAATAATATTATGTTCTAGGGGCCTCTGAGGCCTGGTTGTTAACATGCTATCACAGAATAATGAACCAGAAGCCTCTTACCAATGCAGTCACTGTGAGTTCATGTCCAGCTCATGCTCAGCTGGATTTCTCTGTGGGTGTAATTGGGAAGATGTGCCAGCAACCTGCGGATGGCCATATGTATCCTCCCACCATAATGCTGGCCATTGTCATAAAACCCCAATTAAATAAATAAATATTGTTTTCAGCCACTATTACTGTGTTCTAATAAGCACCTTTTCGTTACCTGTTTCAGATTGCTGAGGACGACATCGACAATCTGCAGTGTTACCTAGTACAGGTGTTCTGCTGTAATCTACTCGCAGATGCAGCGTACAGGTTTTACGTCCGTAAATCCCGCGATCATACAACCATATCAAGTTTGGTTTGGGGCAGGGTTCTGGTAAGATAGTTGTTCTGTGTGTTTTGTTCAGGTTCTTCAATAATTTGGCAAAGGTTAGTGGTTTGCCCACTGACTGACATCGTTTACGAGAAACATTGTTGAGAAAGACACCAATGAAATAAAAAAGAAATTAAGAAAATCAACTGCATTCGGATCGCTGGAAATATTGAGTTACAATATTGTATGTACAGCAAGTAATTGAGTGTGCAAAGTAGCTCTATGCAAACTCGTGGCATTGAGTTGTTTTGTTGTACATTGTAGTTTAAAACTTAATGATAATGCATCCCAATAATTTCAGGCCACACGCTGAGCCAATCTCAAAGTGCCTCCACCTGTAAAACTGACTGCCATAGTAAATGTTAAAAATTCTTGGGTATGGCATTTAAAAAAATGGTAAAAAATCATCTCACATTTTGTGTGATTTACAGTGCATCAGCAGTGATCACTGAAACTATTCACCAGCTAATCGCATCTTCTGCGCTACATCCTGTACAGCAGAGCGGTTGGTGAAAAATTCCATGAAATTATACACGTAGTTGATTTACAGAGCTACTGTATTATTGAATCCCGTAAGTAAGGTGAACACTATGTATGGAATTTTACTGTACTAAATTCCAGCGTTAGTTGTAAGGTCATGGTGATGCTTCAGATGTACAGTAGACTCTCTGTAAACCGACTGTACACCGGACCGAACAAAAATGTCGGCTTAGACAAGATGTCGGTGTATTAAACATGGGGCAAGTAGCCTACAACAACAACATATGTATTGTAAATACATAGACGTTTAATTAAACTTGTTAAAGAGCACAGTGATGCATAGCAACAAACTATGGAAAGAAGCTGATCTGTGCTTAACTTGAGTACATACGCATAAAAACTTTATCACCCAAGTTCATTTCCACGCGGCAAAGCTCATCTGGTCTAGTAGCCATGGTCGGATGTTGTCAGTGCAATAGCAGGGGAAATTGTGACGGCGGCTGTTGTTTGAGGCATTTTTATTCAGTCACTGAGCTACTCAGTGTCAAACTCCTTTCACTCACAGAGTGATTAAACTCTGATCTCCATAGGAGGTATGGTACAGTGTCAAGACAGGAGATCACCAACTGCTGAAGTAGGCAAAAGTGTACATAAGCTGATTATCTCCCTTCCCAGTGATCTTCATTCACCTGGCGAGCAAGCAAGTTGAAGCCAAACTCAGACTCTGTCCGCTGCGTCGGATTAGACAAGACAGATTAACACTCACTGGAAAATGTTTGTACTACAAACCACTGTCGATATTCAGAATAAACAAGAGTCGGTTTACTGAAGGCAGTTAACATTACTGTCAAATGGAGCAGAAAATGAACCACGAAATGTTGTCGGTTTTGACAAGATATCAGTTAATGAAGGTGTCGGCTTTGTGAGAGTCTACTATACATCTGCTATTCCTCATTCATTAGAACATGCATTCTTAAGATAATTAATAGTCTCCAGCACAGTGCATGTGGCTATATATACGTGAATTTCAGGTTTGGAAAAGATCATTACAATGCCACAATGTTGCCAGCCTCATTTTAAATAGTGGAAACACATGTACATGTCAATTTTTCTGAAAGACTGAGTTCTTTACCTGTACCCATGTCTTTGGCTCAAGCTTGAAAATATTTCAAATGCTGCACTTAAAGTTAGAAAATCGTAAGTGGGAAGGTCTTGGCAGCAACTTGCGGTATGGTCGTGAGTTTTCCCAGGGCTCTGTCAGGTTTCGTCCCTCCATAATGCTGGCTGCCGTCGTATAAGTGAAATATTCTCAAGTACGGCGTAAAACACCAATCAAATAAATAAATAAATGAAGTTAGAAAATTGGTGTCAGGCATCTGACATAAACGGTTGGTTTTTTTTATGAGTTTGGATTCAACCATCTAGATCCAGATAAATATTTTTTTGTACAGTGTTAGAATTAAATATTGGGATAATTCCCTGAAATGCTTTGTCTTTCCAGACAGTCTCGTTGATGTTGATGTTTGGGATTTATATACGCTTGACCCCAAAGTTTTATCTGAGGGCAGAGGTGAGAATTCACATTATATATCATTAGCTTTTGTTCAGGGTTATCATGAGATGGACATGTTGTCTTTAACAAATCTTATGTAGAGTTCACAGCACAGGCAGTCTTTAGCCTATCATCTTGGGCCACCTTAACGCCATCCAACTTTGGATGTAGCCAATTGCCGGGCATGTAGAAATAACATGACCGTTTTGAGGCACATGACCTGGGCAAAATGGTGGCACCAAAGGTGAAAGAGAGAAACTGGTGTTACGACCCAAACTGTCTGTATTATAAAGAGATGGCTTGTTCGAAATACACGACAGTTTAGCTGCACAAAAAAGTAACCAAAACCAGCAGATTTTATTTTTCAACAATTTTTTAGGTTTAACAAGAACAGATAACAAGACTTTTACAAATACTAAAGTACTTAAGTTTAACAAGAAAGGATAGTAGTATCTATACAGATACTAAAGTACTTACATGTACAACGGTGTAAAGTCCAAACGGATGCATATATTCCACAATGCTGAAAACCATACAGGCATAAATGCACAAATAAGAGAGAAAATCCACAGTATAACTGAGTGTATGACGAAATATACACAAAATTCCACAGACAGGGTCCGTGTACTAATAAGCACTGTGTACACAAGAGCACAAATTAAATATACAAGTTCAGACTGTGCTCGGTAGAGATATGATATAACAAAGACAGAGGCTATAAAGACACCAAAATCCAGCACAAAAGGCCTACTAAAGTAACACACAGCAAAAGCATCCAAACTCTCAACAATTCTCCTTTCTCCTCCTTTGACCTGCTTTCATAGGTCTTATATAGACTGGTGGAATTTTCTAGAATAAGAAAATTCTTGAAGATTTGTTGTAAAATAAAATCTGCTGGCTTTGGTTACTTTTTTTGTGCGGCTAAACTGTCGTGTATTTCGAACAAGCCATCTCTTTATAATAGAGGCAGTTTGGGTCGTAACACTGGTCTCACGATGACGCATTTTCGTTGATGCAGGGGTATGAAAAATACCTTTCCCTGTACACTCTCTCTAAAGGTTACATAAAAAGGGACAAAAGGAAATCATTGTGTCCCATGCTTTGGAGAGAAAGATGGAAATTTCCCTCCAATTTATCGAAAGTTTGTTAAAAAAAATACAGCTCAACACACGACAACAGTGTTGGGCAATGTTGACCTATCTGTTTTGTAGTGTGGACAAGACTCTCAGCTTACCTCAAAGTATTCAACTTGCTCTTGAGGGAGTGAGTGCTTGGGGTTTAACGTTGCATTTAAAAAATTTTTTAGTCATTTGACGACGAAGGAATCCTTAGAATGCATGTAATGTGCCTCATTGTTGCAGGATGCATTTCCACTGCTCTTTTTTTCTAGTGCTGCTTCACTGAGAAGCCTTACCGAAAGCAAGTAAGCCACCCCGCCTGAGCCATTATACTGATACGGGTCAGCCAGTCGTTGCACTATCAATTTCATGCTGAACGCCAAGCCAGGAAGTTACAACTTCCTCTTTTAAGGTCTTAGGTGTGACCTGATCCAGAATTGACCGTGGATCTACCACACCCGTAGCAGATTGCTGTTGAGTCAACAAGAGGTGAACAATGCTGGATGCTCTGGACGGGGCTTTGAAGGCTTTGAATTTTAAAGTAGGCTTTATGGACCATACCACCAAAGGTTAGGAACTCTGACGTCACTGGAAGTTTATCCAACTCTAATCACGACACTGAATGTTGGAATAACTTTTTTCACTTATGAGTAAAAGATTACTGAAATAATGTCCTCAAAAATTCCTTCCTTCTGGTGATTATTGGGGGGAAAAGGTGATATGACGTCAGAGTTCCTAGATACCGTCAGTATGGCTCACTATGGTATTCAACTATTTGAATGCCTTTCAACAAAACTGAAAACTAAATGAAAGTATTTTTATGCATAGTTTTCAGTTGCCTGTATGATGAACCTTACTTCATATTTTAGCTTTTTTTTTTACGTTAAGTGAAATACTTTAGAGTAAATTATGTCCCTTCTGTGATGTCAGATATTGTAAATCTTAGCTGTTGTCCATGTATATGGTGTGATGATTTACCTTTCTGCACAGCAATTCTCCTTCGTGTTGTTGGGGACAGTGGTGTGGCTAGTATCCAGCGTGGTACAGCTACTGCGCTACGTCAGCCCCCTGGGAGGTGTGGAGAAGGGCGGCTTGGTCACATGGTCCCTCAGATTCGAGTTCCTGGTCTCATTTGTGTTTGGACTCGCTCACATTGCCTACCCGGGATGGTTGCTCGGCTTCCAGGTAAATGGTTCCAAGCTATACACAGCCTTAATACTTTTACACTTTCACTTTTTTAGCCCTCTTGTATAATTTTTGTGTCATACATGTTACAATTTGAGCACTGATCCAATATGACAAGTCCAGTGATCCATAAATCTGACGTATAAGTGAAACTAAGTACAGACTTTAGCGCCAGTCTTATCAATCCCATTATTTTCATGTTACCTAATGTAGGTCCGCAGAGCCCAATTGTTTCACCGTTTTCTGTTGCGCATGGTGGGCATTTTGAGGATTGGTCTGGTGGCGTTTCAGGCCCAGCAGGCCATTGTCTTCCGATATGACAAGGACAGGAATGCTTTCTTTATCAGCAGGATACTGGTGAGTTAATATGGTAACCTCTCCGCTTTGTGGTCAATAGTTCAAAACTGGATTCTGTTAATTTTAATTAAATACATGTCTTGCATGCTTGCAGAGCAAAGTTGTTAAAGAAGACGTAGTGTGGATGAATGCTATTTATTCAAAGTACAAGCCTTTTCGTCTCTGTTATCGTGCAGCCAGACCTTGTCTGAGGGGTCTAGGTGCTTGCGTTTCAACTGCTTGGACAGGGAATTTGTGTATTCCCCAGAAGAACTGTCGTTGTTAGTGGGGACATTGGCAACCATTAGTGACAAATGACTCTCATGTGGCAATGTATGTAGTCTAATGTTCATTGAAGGCTTCTTGTCTTCCACCAGGGAAGATCTGGCAGCAACCTGCAGATGGTCGTGGGTTTCCTCCGGACTCTGCCCGGTTTCTTCCCACCATAATGTTGGTGGCCATCGTATAGGTGAAATATTCTTGAGTATGGCGTAAAACACCAATCAAATAAATAAATACATGTATGTGTGCATATCTGAACTTCACTCATTGGAAAGTTGGGTCAGTTACTTGGTCAGTACCATAGTTGATTTATGTCTCATCAAATTTATGACTAGAATATATTGATACATTCTTGGGAATAGCAAGATAAAGAATGTAAAGATGTAAAATTTTCTAATCTTTTTAGCTGAAGTGTTTGTTGCACTGACCAGTGAGGAGATGTGAACAAATCCAGTATCTGCCAGTTAGACTACATACTGTACACCATATTATTATGAGCTGGACAAAGACACGCTGAATCATTTTGACCTGTTCCAGCTCAAGCATTCTTACCCATGTTGTTGATGAGGGCATATAACACCACTCTATATAGCTCATCTTGGCTTCCTCTCTGGTTGTATATCAGAGGGTCAACCAGCAATTAAATGGTTGTGGGTTTCCTCCAACCATAATCCTGGTTGCTGGAGTATGAGTGAAATATTCATCTGTGAGGTGTAAACCTCAATCCAATAAATAAATATATGTACATGCAAAGCAAAATCATGAAATCTTTTACACACCTGTTAACTTGTCACTCCTATTATTTTGAAGGAAATTCTTGTCTTGCATTACATGAATTTTACAGTGTATCCCACTCAAAGAGGCAAACAGACAGATAACACTTTTGCACACTTTTTTGTTACTTCCAGGCTCATGTACTGATCGCTATATGCCTGGGCTATAACTTCATATACGAGGACTTGTTCAACAAGAAGGAACTGCTTGCCTCGTGTGGCCTCTTCCTGAACGTGTTGCCTTGTCTTCTGGGACTGCTTGTAAGCCTCACAGGCTGGGGAAGGGGAGGCAACTCTAACCGCTATTCAGGCTCCTCCTACAGCTCATACTACACCAGATCTAAGACAGGCTATTAGAGAAGTAATGAGCTCATCTTGTACAATGTCTTCATTATCTTCAGTAGAGTGTAGGCTTTCAAATTTTACACAAAGTTGTTGATTCTCAGTGAAGAAAATTTTTATATTTGGTATCGTGTTTGGAAAATGAACAGTCTTTTGGAAATGTTTTACAATCAGCTGAAAAATTTTCCGTTGTGAAGTGATTGATACTAAGTGGTTTGATCATTGTTCTGTTGTCTCAGAGCAGCTTGAAATACTCGAGTGTTTGAAACTAAATCAGTGTTTTGAACACTGTTATTACTGACTTCTGGGTGCGTACTGAGCCTTGAAAACCATGCGAAGCCTCGAAATTGAAAGTAATTTTCCAGGCCCCCGCAGTTGAAAATAAGATTGCATAACCAGTCTTGTGTAATTCTGAAGGAGTATTTTTATTTGTAGCCTCTTTGAAACTAAAATCATTGTACATTGCTTTAAGCCTGTTGAAGTGTGGAATTTGTGGAAGTGTAAATTCGAATTGAAGTGTAGTACCATGTTTATTGATTGTTGTACCATTTTACACTGCCATCACCCTTTGTCTTAACTGCTAGGGAAAGCACATTGGTGCTGTTTTAGATTATCACCTTTTTAAAGTGTTTTAGAACATATTTCAACGTGTTAAGAATTTACTGTATCCCATATACATTAATTTTGTTGTTGTTGTTGTTGATATTTTCCCCAAGGAGTGAACTTTAAATCCTGAACACCTGTTAATCATGGTGGAATTTTTATATTGATGATTTTGCTGTTTTTTATCCTGTTTATGGCAGATCTCCTTTCCTTTTTGTAACATCAGCAGGGATTTTAATCAAATCTAAAAATATGCAAGTTCTGTTTGGCTTGTGTATTCTATACAAAGAAAGTATTTTTCATGAAGCTTTACTGTAAAGTCTTGCTTTCTGTTACACCAGTAGTTTTACCAACATTTATCGTCATCATACCTGTATGATTTTCATGAAATTTGGTGTGCGCAGGTTAAAGGTTGTGCCCCTTATACAGAAACTCTGGTACAAGTTCTTCATTTGGTTACTCCTAATAGTGTTTGTTATGTTCTAAAGCATCAAGCCATAATAGTGTGTGCATGTTGTGATGTAAGATTTACTGTGGCTGGGAAAACTGTGAAACAAAATCATTCTTTTAGGGAAAAATTTACCAGGAATCAAAATGTTTGGCCATTCACTCGTTTTTAAGACCTTAAGATAACAATCATTTGAGATGCAGGATTTGACCTCAAATTGAGTTCATGCCATCACAAAGAATCACCCAAGTATTCATGATTTCACACCCATAAATGATTGCTGTAATCTATCTCATTTTCACCTGGCTACAATGTCTCTAAAGGCAGTTCACATCTTTGAACCCTTCGACCTTGGATGACCCTCAGTTTTATTGACGTTTTTATGAATGAGCTCAAACTATAAAACATTTTGACCTCTGAATTGCATGTTATCAGATAGACTGTCAGTCCTATCGCTTTTGAAGAAACTTGAATTTGAGACTCATGATTTCACATTGCAGGAGTATATCTGACATACATGTAGATCTGAGAGCTGTTTCATTCTTACCAGTTGGTCAGTGAGTATAAGCATTCAGAACGGTTAATGTAGATGCTAAGTTGGAACATGGCCAACCGATCACAGACCTATAACGTCTCACTGCTGCTGTCGTCGTCATATGACTGAAATATTGTTAAGTAGGTTAAACTCCAATCACTCGCTCACTCTCACTGCTACAGTATGAATTGTTTGTATTTGGTTTTGTGGACATACTGTAATTTCGTCAAAATAAATTTTCTGAAGTTAAAATCTTTATTGATGTTCTTCGTAATAAATTTTGCCAATTCAAGCCAAATGTCTTCTAAGGACAAACATTGTTTCTTATTCTTTGATGAGCTTTTCTAGGATTCTTACTGCTTAATAAATTTTTAACATTTTAGGACTTTCAAGAAACGAATTCTACACGATGTTTCTGTCCATTGTTTTGTATCGTATTTCTTTTATCTGTGTTTTTCGTATTTGTCTCATCATTGCCTTGTGTACATGTGCAATGCATACATAGAACCTAATAACCTGTACCTACACAAACCAAGTAAAAATGATACTTTACCTGAAGCGGTTTCAGTAATTAAAGGTAATTTTGTAAATATAGATATTTACATGGTATAGTATAATTTGTAATTTACATAGGCTTACATAATACACTACGTAGTCAGTACACTAACGTTTTTAAGGTCTTTTAATGCCTGTTTTCAGAGCACTGTTGTCTGCTCTAACGTGAATCACATTGGGATTCACCAATAATGATACGTGAGCATGAGAATGTATACATGAATTTATGAAAATGTATTGCCCTCACCAAGTAGTTTTAGTGGTATAGTTAGATAATGGATGCTTTACGCTGGCTTCCTACTGTACTATGTTATGGACAATTGCATGTAGTACTATGGAATATATAGTGTTCCACTTTTGTATGGACTATGAAATGAAATGTTTGGAATATTTGTTGTAATGAAACAGAAAGAATGATTTTGCCGTAAATCTTAAATTGAAATGGGAATGTTTGATAGAAATAAACAGACAATGATTTTTTTCTGCCGAAGGTTGATTTTCTTGAGTATTTTTGTAATAATTTTGTTTTTCGCCGTGAACAGGCTTTAACGAGTCACATCTCAGGCGTGAAAAATTCAGAAAATCTTTGTTCTTCGCTCTTCCTAGCCAGGTGCAGGCACCATGTCCCAGTGAGACAGCACCAGATATGTGTTGATAATGGGACTAGCCTGAAGGAAACAACGTCGTGGTACAACTTAACAACTACAAGTACGTTAATCCTTGAGAAATACAGCCATTTGTTCGATTGTCCCAACTTACAAGCAGGTTGTGAGAAGGACCTGTTGTATGACCCGTTATTCCCAATACAGTTCACGTGAATCTATGGTTTGAATCAAGTGAGGATACGAAATCGCACCTCCTGATCGATATAACATCAGTGTGCTCAAAACTGGACCTAGATAGGATTAAAATGGAACAGGCAGAACCTTACAGCCTGACTAATGTTCGAAATACTTGTCGGGCGTTCATTACTGTGGTACATTTCTCAGCGCAATAGTCATTTGGGTCCAATCTGGATTGACACTTCTCTCGTAATATAGGAGTACTATACCGTTACCAGTTTGCCAGGCAAGACAGATTCCCCATTGATACATTGACTAAACAGCCTTAGTTTTCTCGTGGATATAACGTATGGCTTGGGACAATACAGGCTGAAATGTCCGATGTTTTATTGGATGATGAATTCAATAACGTGCGTCACTGGCCGCACTCGACAGTGTAACGTTCATACCAGAAAGCTTTATGGATTATTTATGTGACGGTGAAAACCAAACAGTGCCTGAAGCAACACACGCGGCTAACTCGACACATTCCTGAGAAACTAGGCATATTTAACGATGTCCAACAACAGAAGCAGGACCTGAATTCCAAGAATACAGTGTCATTGGATAGTAATACGACCCATGGAATTGCACAATTTTGGTCATTTTAATATCAGAACTATAGTTTATTTCTTTAAGAGTCGCCTATATTCAGCTGTCTTTAAAATCAGTCACACTCGCTACCAAAGGTGCTTTTTGTTAGTGTCACGTAACAAACCGTTAATGCAACTCGAAAAGAGGTAGACTATAACTTTCTGCTTCTATCATGACACTTTTTAATGTGATTGGCATAATATCCAGAAAAGGTTATGTTTTCATGCAGCCCGTCTGTCCATCCATTCATAGAGGCCATACCACATATAGAGGGAGAAATGTGGTATATATGTTCAGCTGAAGATGAGTTACCAGTACACGCAGTCCTGTATGAACTGGGGTCATTTCGATTGAATTTCTTGTTTATATAACGTACAACCATTTACAAAATTTTAATCTCGGCTCCTTGCGCGTAATAGGTAAAAAGGTAAAAACCGCAACTTGTTTGAATTTCAAATTTGGTACACGTGTATATGTTTATGTTTAGTAGAAGTTGAACTTGACATGTAAATTCCGAGGTCATTTCGATTTGATTTCTGGATTCTATGGCAACGATTCTAAAATGTTAATTTGGAAGACGTGCTCGAGATAGGAGCCAAACCGCCTCTAAAACGGAACTTCAAATCTGGCAGATGTGTTCTGTTGAGGATAAATTAGATCCATACAAAAACTAGGGTTATTTTGGTTACATTTCTGTTTTTACATGGTAACAACTTTGAAATGTTTATTTGGATGATGTGCTCGAAATAAATGCCAATCCGCGTCAAGAAGGAAATTCAGATTTGGCCATATATTCATGCACTTGAGGTTGAATTTTATTTTAACAGGTTATTTCGTGGTAACCAACTCTTATGTGTTACTTTGTGTGACGTGTTAGCAATAGAAGCTAAACGGTATAATCAGATGGTATAATTTCAGTTTGAAATAATGGTTGGAAGTTCATATTTGGTCTATGTTCAATAAGAGGTAAACGAAATTATTTATGTGCTAACACAGTACAATGGCCTTCAAGCCTCTCACCAAAATAATGCAATAGTTGAGAGTTCAGCTCATGTTGGCTTCCCCTCCGGTCGTACGTTGGATGGTAGTAACCAGTCGTGGGCGTCCCCCGGGTTCTGCCCAGTTTCCTCCCACCAAAATGCTGACCATTGTCGTATATTTAAAATATCCTTGAGTACGGCGTTAAACACCAATCAAATAAACAACTAAAAGATTAATATTCAAACCACTTACCATTAAGTCGATGAAATTTCTCGTTTCCATGATAATACAATCCAAACTGATGAGTGGTTAAAGATGCCTTTTGATGGCTTTTAATCGTCCAAGATTGGCTTAAAACATGAAAAACTATAAGTTGAAAGTCGATCCAAGACATGGGTTTATTGGAAACATAAGTTTTTATTTGTCCATGCTTGTTCACTTCACAGGTCGCGATAAAACTGAAATATTGTTGAAAGCGACGTTAAAACTTTCACTCACTCACTCACTCACAGTTCCACCTATGGTGGACGGTGGAACTGCTGAGTTACCAGCCCAATTTTATTAGTTCTCACTCTGTATAGCTCTCTATCCGTAGAGCCTATCGGCAGGAGAGGTAAGTGTATAGTATTGCTGCTAGTGTATCTTACTTCGTGCTCACAAGTTTCCGACACAGACAGACAGTACAAGAAAGTATCTTTTGAAGGGTAAGAATAAAATATAGTCAATGTATTTAATAATTTATAAGACGTTCATTTTCATGGTAATCGAAAGCAGTACAAAACTATACGCACGCTTGATCTCTTTGAATAACGGTATAAGGCTGCTGAATCCATTATCTTTACTTCTATAAGTTATCTCTATGAGGACCACAGTGGGACAAATGGCATACATAATTAATTGTTCAAAATAATCACAAATGTAGTGTCTCAGATCTACTTTCATGCCTGTGTTTACACAGACCTGTAATATACTATGCTCAGTGCGTGTTCCAAAACGCCATATGGAAACAAATTTGATTATTTATTAAAATTATCAACAGATATTCCACCTGGAAATATGTCTGGTGCTGAAAGGTCTGATCAAATAATGTCGAGGATTTGCGACAGTCATAGCGTGCCATAAACATTTTCCGTATATTTGCGCGGATCTTATGCACAATTACTTGGGTTAATCGATATCAAATTCAAACGATATGTGTGGGTGATTAATTTTTTGACCTTGTTTGTATTAGGATTGCAGTTATATGCAACTGCATAGAGAGAGAGAGAGAGAGAGAGAGAGAGAGAGAGAGAGAGAGAGAGAGAGAGAGAGACAGACAGACAGACAGACAGAGAGAGAGAGACAGAGAGAGAGACAGACAGACAGAGAGAGACAGACAGACAGACAGACAGACAGACAGAGAGAGAGAGAGAGAGAGATAGAGATAGATAGAGAGATATTTACATATAAAACATCGAGGCAGTGTTACCATTCAGGTATATGCACAGTTGAAGGGCAGCTCAGATGTACGCGTTGTGCATGTGTAACTAGTTAGTAGAGACAAACGGTGTTCAAAAAAAATTGTTATAAAGCAGTGTAAAAGAAAAAGAATATAAAGGTCTCCTTTTAAAGACCCTTTCTAGGCCTAATACACAGTGTTTTTTTTTGTGTTTTGATTTTTTTTTTGGGGGTTTATTGCAGAAAGAATAGGTTCTGTGCATTATAAATTTAGTTCAAACGTCCTGTGTTGTATGTCTCGGATGAACTGCTCATTTAATTAAACTGCCATAAAGCGTATAATAGTCAGTGTATGTATATGTATGCTTAGGAATTAACGTCGTAGTTAACGATTTTTCAGTCATATGACGACGAGAATTCATTAGATGTGTGTACATATATTGTGTCTTCTTGTGGCAGGGCGAGTGCATGCCGCAAAAGTGCTGCCGTCACTGAAGTACATGTACCATGCCGAAGACACCAGACATGAGGCGCCACCCAGTCACATTATACTGACATCGAGCAAACCAGTCCTGTTTCCTTGCTCGAACCTCTCAGCGGCAATCGAAGCAGCACCAAGTACCACTTTTAACGTCTTTGGTATGACCCGACCCGGGTATAATATTCAATGTTAAGATAGGACTGTTTGTGCAAAGAAGAATGTTCTATGGCAAATCAGAACCACGCGTACAATAGCGCATTCCAGCTAATACTTTGTGGCGACAGTGTTCAGAAGGATTGTTGTATAAAACGGTGTTCGGCATGCGAAAGGACTATTTCGATGTATTTCACATAACAATTCAGTCGAAAAACAATATTTCTGCATGTTCCACAATTTAGGATGTGGTAATTGGGCACGCCACAATTTGGTGTACAGGTGCGACAATTCGCCATAGTTTATATTTATTTGATTGGTGTTTTTACGCCTTACTCAAGAATATTTCATGTACACGACGGCGACCAGCATTATGGTGGGAGGAAACCGGGAAGAGCCCGGGGGAAGCCCACAACCATTTGCATGTTGCTGGAGGGCCTTCTAACGTACGGCCAGAGAGGAGGCCAACAGGCACGGGACTTAACTCCCAGCGACAGCATTGATGAGAGGCTCCTGGGTCATTGAGCCGCACTGACACGCTGACGACCTCGGCCACGGAGCCCTGTTGGATAGAGTTATATAGAGTTATATATCTCTAGAGTTACACACTCTACAATTCCGCACATGGTATGTTAGCGCTGAACAATCCAGTGTGCGCCATTTCGGTCATTTTGTGTATGACAATACGGAATATACGACAAATCGATACCGAACAAGTCGTTTCGGCTCATAGAATTTTGAAGGCAGCAATATTTTCTTATCGCATTTAATTTAAATGGGATATTTCCCATCAGTAAAAGTGAAAAAAAAAGGTATGAAAATTTGAAAATATTAGCAGTGAATAAAAGCAAGCAAAACATGCACAGATATCAAATGGTTTATACGTGATACATTTTGTTTACATTTCTAAACGTTCGTTTTCCTCATACAAACAATTGTATTCCGTTTTAACAGCTCGTAAATTTATACTTTAATAAACACACGATTATGGATAAAACAAAATAAATGCCAGTATATGCTACATCCAAGCATGCTGAAGAATAAAAACTTTCAAGCCGCACTGGCAGTGTGATTTATCGTATCGATAATAGTCAAAAGGCAAGAGAAAAAGTTCGATTTCACAAGCCGCAAGTTTATCACATAAACACATCAATAGTGATTACTATTTTCATTCAACCAGTCAATACGACAAATGGCATCGTTTCAACAACAACAACAACAACAAAAATAACAAAAGCGATAAAGTCAAAATTGGAAATTGGACTTAACTCTAGAGGAGAGCTGGTACCACAGACTTCTGATTCTAAAACATCAGCGTCGTAAAGGGGAAAAGGAGCTTTCTGGCTCCTCATTCATCATAAGGGGTTAAAAGGCAAGTGCCGATTGTGCCATGCCAATACAGCATTTTGATCAATTCTAAACCAGTCATGTCAATTAACATCACTTCACATTTTTATTACTAATTCTGCTTAAGCCATGGTACTATAGGAGGCGTGTATTTTGCTGCTATTTAAGCATTTACATGAACAGCTTCATTAAAACTCTAACTGAGGTAGACTGACAAGAGGCCGTATTTTACAGGCCTATATATGACCAATTACCAATTATCATACTGTCACCGCTCTTCTGATTTTACTCTCTTTGATGTAAATCGTTTATATCATGTGTGGTGTCTTTGATACAGGCTTGAAAACGTCTTTAGAATACCACAAGAGCATAATCTGAGCAAATTAAAACTAGCAGAACATGTATTTTGGCCACGAATAAAAAGTCGCTTTCCCCTGTATTTGACTGAACCACTGCATGCCGACCTATCCACGCATGTCTGAAATTGCGTGGTCAGATTCACAACATAAAATGATTTACATCTATGGACTGAAACTTGACTGTATGAAGACAGACTGTTGAATTTGTCATCCTGGCAAGCTTAGTGGTACAGTCTCTTTCCTATCCGTGGATTTATTCACCTCGAACATTCCTTGTGTCTGTCCATCATCTTTAAAACCAGCTGGCTACAATGCTTCTCTTTGCATGATTCCGTCTAAATTTAGTGCTTTCTATATTTTCTGGGTTGTTTTGGTGGTTTGTGTTAAACGTCTTTTTGCGAATTGGCCTTGTGATAATTGAGCTGGAAAGTCCATTTTGGTTGATGGTTGGTAGGCCTATACGAATGTCTGTTTCGATGCACATAGTTTTAATATGAGACACTGTCGAAATATGACCAGAATGATGTTAAAGCCGACGTCAAGAAAACCCAAGCAAATAATTAAAATGTTTGGTCGAAGTTTTTTCTGCCTGTCAGAATTCTTTTCACGGCAGCCCGAAATGCAGGGTTACTAAAAACGTAGAGGAACGGGTTGAGGAGAGAGTTGATGTAAGCGGCCATGGCCGACAGATCGTACAGCCACTGAGGGACATTGTCAGGCCAGTATGACGCCACCGGCCAGATGACCATCCAAGGACACCAACTCACCAGGAAAACCGCCATCACCACGCCCAGAGTGACCATAGTGCGGCGCTGCTTCTCCGACCGACTTTCGCGCTCTCTGATGTGTCGTCTGCTCTTTGATTTCGTCTCGCCGCAATCGCTCATGGACGTCTGCGAAACGGACGCTGCGGTGTTGGTCATGGATAAAGATACAATTGATACACTGACCTCGCTTCCGGATTCGTTCCTGTAGAGTTTCCCGTAAGAATCAGCGAACATTTTGCCTTCTTGGCTCCTCGTCGTGTTGCCGTAATCAATTTTCTGGGAGGGAAATCCTGTGTTGTTGTGGCAGTTAGTGGCATCCGTGTTCACTGGGCTGTTGAGAGCATGGCGGACGTTTTTATAAATCAAGGCGTATAGAATCACCATTGCCGCGGCGGGGATGTAGTAGGCAATAATGCACGAGACCATGACGTATTCTGGACTGGTGACGAACAGACAGTAATAATCCACGTACAGACCGGACAAGTACCTTACAACAGAAATGGCGGGAACCCAGACTAAGGCAGCCGCGACCCAGACACCAACAAGGGTGAGGATGACTCGACGGCGAGATCGTGTGGTGAGATGATTCAGTGGGCATGACACAGCCCGGTACCGGTCCCAAGAAATGGCCGTCAGGGTGTAGAAAGACGCAGTGCAACAGAGGAAATCTACAGAGAGCCAGGCGTCGCAAAAGGCGTAACCGAGAGGCCAATATCCGAGGTAGACGAACAACAACATCAACGGAACGACCAGAAATCCAACTAAGACGTCTGCCAAAGCCAAGCTCACGTAGAACAGATTGGTGACGGAGGACTTGAGAACAGGGTCCTTGAGGACGGCCACGATGATCGTCATGTTCCCGAGTATGGTGAGTGCGATGAGCAGCCCGAAACCAGCAACGATTCCAACTTTTTGTCCAAGCGTCCAGAAAGCGAGAGTGTATGGCGGCAACTCGTTGTCTTCGGCAACTGAGGAGTTCCAGATATTGCCAAGCCAACTGTTGTTGACGGAAAAGTTTTGATTTTTCTCCATTGCCGTACCTAGTCGGTGAACCGATTGACGTCTATAATTTATTCCCTTTCTGACCACTTCAGTTTACCAGTGGTTGAGAACTGGTTCCATTCGCATGTCCAGGTCACAGATTTTTCACTTTTAGCCGTCGATACTGACTAATTTACACCGTGATCACAAATTTATGTCATCATTACAGCTTGACAGGCTACTATAATCACAATTTCATATTCACAGGTTTGTACACGTATGTAAATGCCCTTACCAAAAATCTTGAATACCTATTAGCTCAGTGATGGGCAAGTCTTGAACACTTAAGCGTCAGGTGATGGACACACCGAGAAAGACACCTTTGCTGTTCTTGAATGCCATCTTTGGTGCCCAACCTGTACCTGTAACAACCTGGGCGTACAAAACTGCGAAGGCAAGCAACTCCTGAGAATCCTATTGGCTTGTGGGGCACGTGCGAACTGTAACAATTCTCCAGTTATAAGGAAGTTCCAGTAATTAAGACAAAGAGTTGGCCGAAAGAGCCAATTGGTTGGTTACTACGCATCGGGCTTTTAAACAGTTAATCATGATATGATACAGATCGTTTGGGGTTACAACTCAGCGCAAAGCGAATAGATCAAATAGATCCTCGTCGGAAGCTTTCCACTCTGCGCTCGTACGTATATATGCCTGTAAATGCGACTACTGTGGTGATCGTTGATAGTCTTAGTCAAACCGACAGTGTCAATTGCAGAAGGCCATATAAAATCTGCCAACGTTATAATACAACCGATGGTAGTCAAGGAGACTCAAACTGTCAACATGACGGTCACAAGTGGTGACGTTTTTAGGTAATACCCTTGAGCAAAGTTAAAGGAGTCAGAATCAGATTTAAGAACAATTATACGCCATTAGAGACCTGGTGGCTTGATCACTTTATCTATTGTATATATTTTTGCCTTTCATATGACTGTAATCATTCACATTCAGGCATTTCTTAACTGCTGCCATTTTCAGATATTACATATGTTTTTCTGTATGGCGTCTCTTTTAGCAGCTGGATTAATGTTGGCATTTTTCCAATACCCGCACATTTAAAACGGACAGAGAATAAGAAATGTTTCCTAGTATGAAAGGAAACAAAACCCTTCCGACCCTTCTGCATTATCTTAATTGATTGTAGGATAAAAATAACACCTTATTTGTTGCATGGTTTTAATGTATTTTATGGATTGATAAATAGGCGGGGCAATATTAAGTTCTGGAAATCGCCAAATTCAAATCCAATTCTCACTGTTCCTGAGGCTGATATATGTGACAAGAATCATTCGACGACGTTCACATGATATTTGCAAAGTCTAATTGTCGCACAACACCACATGCACTGTTAACTTTTTCTGGTAAACATTTACTGAGAAAAGTGCAGCTGGGCTGCCATTCAGTAAAGTTTCACTTCATATAAAAAGTATACGGTTACTGTTATAGCGTAAAAGTTAACATTAATCGTGGTAAACTTTTATTTGCCGTGAGTAAACTTTCACTGAAACAGTTACTCAGAAGTATGCAGTCTACATTTGTGGTCCTCAGTCATGCATGCTACAGTAGGCCTATAGGCATACTTGCCTTGGGAAAGTGATGATTTAACATAGATGATTTAAAAAGAAACACAAGTGTCTTACATGACCGAATGTAAACGTTCAGCTGTTTTTGTGAAGAGTGGGATATACCCGTAACTGAACATGTTCATGTTTATACTCTGTGTTACCATTGCAGTGTAAAATATTCGAGTAAAAATACCTTAGTTCACCGTATAAACGAAGACAGTTTGCTATAAAAGGTAAACATTTACACAATATGTTTAAGACATATACAGTAATCAGTAAACTCTAACAGTGTCTCCCAACAATATTGGGTGTTAAGTAACAACCAAATTAATTAATTATTAAAAAAAAACAATTACTTAATTAATTAATGAACGTCGTGTAAGTATAGTGGTAGTATTGGAGTAGAGTGTGATTATCGGTTTACATGTTAACCTTACAAGACACTGGGCCAGAAAGGAAGAACTGGACACCCTGTATACATTGAGTATCAATTTATTCATTATAATTATTTACATATTTACATACTTACTTATGTTTTTGTCAATTTTGTTTTCTTTCCTTCGGGGGAAAAACGTTGAATACATTAGATTACACCACAGTTATTAAAACCAGAACAGTGACGGTAGTGGGATAGTTGGCAAATGTTCACACCCTCAACGGTACAAAAGTTGTCTTCGTTGGTTGAATGGTTTGATGAGTTCTAGCTACATATCACAAGCAGCACCTTGACTAAACGTTGGCGTCTTCCAATCCAGGCTTCTCTGGATGAATGAAGAAGCTCTAAAAAAAGTTCAAGGCTTTTTTACCGTCCTGTTAGACAGGACTATGGATACTCTCATATAAATGATATATTTTTACAAGATGACAGTGAATTTTATCGGTGGAGGAAACCGAAGGGCATGGGGTAAATGGTAACCATAGACCTAGGCAAGACAGGCTTAATGACAAACTTCTCGACGCGGGACGTATGGACTCCAACAAAAATTTGAAGACAATAATTAATTTCTTTTACTGATCCTCTAGATCCTATATAAGAACGAAAACAGTTATATGAAGAAATATAAGCACAAATACCACAATACGGTTGTTTCTCCCCTTTTATTATCTTAGACGTCATCCATTCTTATTATTCTTAGACGTCAGTCATTCACATGGTGGTCTATGGTTTTAAGATCAAGCAAATGGTTGTTCACGCAGACTTTGCATGCTAGTACATGGACGCGTGGCCCGAGAGACTAGCAGAGGTTCAGTACTGCTGATTAAGGATTAAACTAATGCCGTTGATACCATTCGCTGATGAAGAGAGCATCATTAGACGCCTTCAGGAGTGGGCTTTTACAGGAAAAGCACTTAATTCTCCCTGCGTATCGTTTTGGTGCCACTCTCTTGATGTTCAACATCTGACGAGGGACAAACATTAACAGTGTCCCCGCGTGCAATCCTACTTTAATTTGTAAATATTATAACGCGTGGACACATCTTAAGACAAACAAAAGCTAATCAGGGTTCGTTCTTTGAGACATACCCGGATGAATCGATTCACAATAAATCGGTACGAAAGAAAGGCGAACATTGATTAATGTGTGATTAATTAAGTCTGCATGGACAGAATTTTAGAGAAAGTGCAGGAATCCTTTAAATACTTAAAGCAGACAAGTCTGTTTGTTCTGTTCGAGCTTTAACGTAGGGATTATTCTGTATCTCCTTATAACAGGCCTGTTCTAATACCCATATTCATGTGTGCTGAAAATAGGTCTAAAAGTATTTTGTCTATGCCTAAAATCATTAAGCTAAGTCGTGAGTGGAGATGCCACGCAGATATTAAAAAACAAAAAATGGAGGGTGTGGTAATTGGAATTTGGTCAAATATAACAAATGGACAAGTGAATACTGTGTGGTAATAGGTAACTGGTCACACATAACCCATGAAGCAGCGATGACACAGTGGTAATTGGTAACTATTCACATATAACCGATGGACAAGCGAGTACTGTGTGTTTATTGGCATTTGGTCACAAATAACCGATGAAGCAGCGTTGACACAGTGGTAACTGATACGTACATCTGGTCATAATGCTGTATGTGTTATACAGGGTGTCCCAGAGGTCGCGCACCATCCTGGTTGAGGTTGAGTGCTTGAGCTACAGAGCGGTGTGTTGCCCCATCTCTTCCAAACATAAAAACCAATTCAAATCTTTCTTTTACTGTTAGTTTATTAGCCATAATTAACTCTGGAAAGGAGAAAAAAAATTTAAATCAGTATAAAATCTGAAACACAGAAGAAAAAATGAAAATCAGGATGGTGCACGACTTCTTGGACACCCTGTATAGTTACATCAGAGAGAAATTAACGAATCCAGTAACATGAATGCAAAGATAGAAGTAGTAAGACCAGTTATGAAAAAATCAGGTGTTTTACTCCTTACTCAAGAACATTTCACTTATGTAATATTTTACGACAGCGCTCAGCGCTATTGTGGGAGGAAACCGGGCAGATCACGGGGGAAATTCACGGCCATCCGCACGTTGCTGGAGGCCTGCCCACGTACGGCTAGAGGGGAAGCCAGCAGTAGCTGGACTTGAGTGACCGCATTGTTCAGAGGCTCCTAGGTCATAGCGCCGTGCTATCGTGCTAACTCCCTCTGTCACGGAGACCCCGGCTACACCTACACTGTCACTGTTTATTTTTGTTGTAAGATACACCATTACGTGTGCATGTCTCTATCCAGCTAAGATAGACACGTGATCGTGCATGTACATATATCTCTATACTTAGCACTCTGACCGTTCTTGAAGAACGCCCAAACCTATATACATAAACAAGTTTGCTCTCATTGAAGAAGCCTTACGTGGTTTGTGCAATTTCTCTAAATCATCCTTAACTCGGGTAAACATTCCGATAACAAGTGGATTAAACGGAATTAAAAATCCTAAAATCCACACAGGTGACAAAGTCAGCTATATCTTGAAGAAGAGCATATCAGCTCAGACGAAAAGGTAATTCTATAACATTGATTAAGAAAAAGGAACAAAGCGCTCCGAATATTTGGCAAGACACATAACGTACAGGTGTCCTATAAATGACAAGTTAATGTGTTCACAAAAATTAATTGTAATTTGGTAAAACATTAATGAAAAATAATCAATCCTCTTCATGTGTAATTACGTGCCCACAGGTCTAGGCCAAAAGGTTCTTCACCGAAATCCAGCTATTAACTAATCGATCAATGTTTCTGCATTTAATTACTGAATGGGTTGATTGGGAGCTTGGGAATCTGAAATATAATGATATTTCATCAAATTTTGAAAGAAACAGCAGTAAAAACAATTGTTTTCATTTCAACGTTACCGGCCAAAGCATAACAACTAGTCATGTTACCGTATATGCCTACGCAGCACTCGTGGTAACGTACGTACGTACGTATGCCAGCAGAAGCCCGAAGTGGGACGTATTACGTCATTTCAGTGACGCTGGCCATTCCACTGCAGTGTTAACAGCGCGACGTGACAACTACACCACAGATGAAACCGCAGAACGCAACATGTTTTGCGTCGCGCAACAAAAGACTTCTGACGTTCACACTAGTCCTAATTCACACTAGCGCCATCTATTGTGAGAGGAAAATCTGCCGGTACTCCAATGCACTTTAATTTGTATCTTTTTTGTTAGCTGATACTATTCAAATTATGCTACCGTAATTCCAAAACCCATGTGATTCAACAGAAACAGGTCAGTTTCAAAATGCTGTCTAAATAGCATCCCATGAAGGGCTTATAATATGTATGGTGTGTGACTGTTCACATCGTTGAACTGGCATCCATTTGAGTTTGGATGTGGGTCTCAACGCAGTGCTCTTTGCTAGTTTGGAGATCGGTTCGCCATGTTCCCAGATTGGCTTGCAGTGAAAGGTATGCTGGGGAGAATGAAACTTTATTAGTAGTCTGTTTCTCATTGGGGAATTACGACGATCTTACGCTTAGTCTGTCATGAATATGGTTGTACTTGCAAAGATCAAAAATAAAAAAAAAATAAAAAAAAGAAAGGTGGGGGATATACAGGCAAACTAATATGGTGGAAATAATAAACAGTAAAAACTAGTGGAGTTCAAGCAAATCGAACATGCAGCTATTGAGTTTATTAATAAGTCGTGTGACAAAAATCTATAAAGGAACAGGTTTTGTAGGCTGTTGTAGGGTTTTCAGTGGCACAGTACATGCAGCTGTACCACAAAGTTGACGTCGACAGTATAATTGTAACCCAAAAGAACGTCCTCAAATTACATGCCATAAGCAACGTTACCTAACGTTCGACAGTGTACGTGACGTCAAAGAACACTTGCAGAGTTACTGCTCTTGATCGAGCGCGCCGCGGGTGTCACGTGTATCAAATGACGTCACAAACAGCTGACGTTTAGGCATTGACAGTGCACAGTAAACATGTCGACGTAAGATATGTGCAAAACTGACGTAAAGCGACACAAATAAGGTAGGTTTACAATGGGATGTGAGGGTTTTTTAGTTCGTACTTTGAGATGTAGCTTATGCTATTTGTGTGACAACGGTTGTGATTAGTAATTACGAAAAACTCTAGTCTTTGGGGTGAAGTAAACTATTGCTTCACGTAACGTAGGATGCTTGTCTGCCAGAGATAAAACCTCTTTCGCTTATATGCATGTGGCATGAATTACAACCTGATACGCCATATATTATAACGGTATCCTGGCAGCTGGGGGACAAGATAGTAGATTTAGGGATCAATATCGGGGCAGCTAACACATCGACAGCATCAGAAATAAGCGAACACATGCATATGTAATGTGATGGTTGGATACTGTAGGGCATTAAATGTGACGCTGAGAATGTTGTAAGCTTGGAGTTTTACGTCGTGCGATAAGCAAATAGGCATACATACACATGTATACATGTACATCTGTCGTCTGAAACTTGGGCGTAGTTTTATTGTCGGTGAAGAGAATAGATACCTAGGCACTGTAAAAGTAGGGTTTAGCCCTAAGTGTAAACAAAACAACGCATAGGCCTGTGTGCTATGTAAAAGGAGGGCGTCGTACTATAATGGGATTTAAGTTAATAAGCCTATGTATTTACACACGTGCAGTGTGAAAGTTGGACGTAGTATTACATTCTGATAAGCTAATACATAGGCTTATACATGTGGAGGTATTGTTAAAGAAAAGGATCTTTTTTGAGAGTGTGAAAGTAGGATGCACTTTTACAGTTAGTAAAATGAACACATGATGTACAGGTATACTTTACAGTCTGATGATATAATACATACAAATGTGTGAAAGTACGATGTCGTGTTACAGTCTAATAAGCTAATACATACACGTGTAGTGTGAAAGTAAGATTATAGTCTCACAGTCTAATAAGCTAATACATACACGTGTAGTGTAAAAGTAGGATGTAGTGTTGTTAGTCTAATAAGCTAATACATACACGTGTAGTGTGAAAGAAAGATGTAAGTCTTACAGTCTAATAAGTTAATACTTACACATGTAGTGTAAAAAGTAGGATGTGGTGTTACAGCCTAATAAGCTAATACAAACATGTGCAGTGTGAAAGTAGGATGTGGTGTTACAGTCTAATAGCTAATACAAACATGTAAAGTGTTGAAAGTAGGATGTAGCGTTACAGTATAATGAGCTTATACATACATCTTTAGTGTTAAAAGTAGGATGTAGTCTTACAGTCTATTAAGCTAATACAAACATGTGTAGTGTGAAAGTAGAATGTAGTATTAGTCTAATAAGCCCCAATACATACATGTGTAATGTGAAAGTAGGATGTAGTCTTACAGTCTAGTAAGCGGTACATAACACGCGTAGTGTGAAAACAAGATGTTGTCTTACAGTTAATAAACCAACAATACAAACATGTGCAGCGTGAAGTAGGATGTAGTCTTTCAGTCTAATAAGCTAATACTTACAGGAGTAGTGTTAAAGCAGGATTGTAGTGTTACAGTCTAATAAGCTAATACTTGCAGGTGTAGTGTGAAAGTAGGATGTAGTGCTGCAGTGGAATGAATTAATACATGTAGGCCCCTTCATATGAAAGTTTGACACAGTGTCAAGGTCAGAGAAGATAACGCATACCTGCGGAATGTGAAAGAATGGTTTAGTGGTTACAGTTTTATAAGCCAATACATACATGTGCAGCGTGAAAGTAGGATGTAGTCTTACAGTCTAATAAGCTAATACATACATGTAATGTGAAAAGCATTGTGCCACCTGCAGGCAACTTTTTAACAAGGGAGTAACTCCTTAGGCTATGGCATTAGCTTAACTTCAGGCTTCCATCGACATGCGTGCACTTAAACCTGGCAGATATAAGCATTCAGTAAAAAAAATCCAGTAATTTATGTAGGACTTCTGACTTTAAAAGCATTCTATTCTCTTAAGATAGGTTTAGCCTTTTTCTATGTCATTAATCACTATCGTTTCGTTCTGTTTAGCCCGGATATGGTATGGGGCGACACCAGAGACTCCAAACAGGTTAAGAGTCGCTCTAGACTCTGAACTAAGGGGTCCATCAAGGATTCTAACTTCTTCAGGAGCAAGGACCTCTGTAAAAATGGCGAGTTCATCCCGACAGAGTGATGAAGTAAGGGTAGCGAACTTACTAAAAGCTTAACCCTCAAGACAACTCCAGATTTCTTCAGGGCCGGACCCGTCTTATACGCCTCACAGTTGGGTAAAATTGTGAAATAGATAACTCAGCAAGTCCAGACAGAGATACTAAATCGACCTGTCTCCAGGATGACAAAAAGCCACGAAGAAAGAGTAAATCCGGACTCCGCCGATCGAGCAAATCATCCTCAGCGGCAGCCGATCTCCAAGAAAGAGAAATTACGAACACACAGAACCTGCAAATCTGCCCAGCCATCGAAGGGCAACCATTCTCTACGAACCAGAAGTCCCGGACCTGAAAGAACCTGTAAATCTGCCTGGGCCATGGAACATCAACCGTTCTCCACGAACCTGTAGCCCAGGACCGGAAAGAACCTGTAAATCTGTATGGCCGGGCAACCGTTCTCCACGAACTAGACTGCCTAGGACTTCCAAATCTGCCCGGCCGTCGCACATCAACCGTTCTCCACGAACCTGTAGCCCAGGACCGGAAAGAGCCTGTAAATCTGCCCGGCCGTCGCACATCAACCGTTCTCCACGAAACAGTAGCCCTGGACCGGAAGAGCCTGTAAATCGCAGCGTTCTCCACGAACCAGAACTCCAAGACCGCCTAGAACTTTCAAATCTTCCCGACCGTCGTATATCAACCGTTCTCCAAGAAAAGTAGTCCCCAACGGAATGGAACCTTTGATGCAGTCCAGGCTTCAGATAACAACCATTGTGTAAGGAGCAATCCTGTATCAGACAGAAACTCAGGCCGAACCAATATGGGAAGCCTTTCTCCAAGAAAGATAAGCCCCGTATCAAAAAGAACATGCAAGTCTGTCCAGCCGCTGGTACGGCAATCGTTTTCCATGGATTGAGACAGCCACAGCACCTAGCAAACCCAACTCAGTAAGGTTTTGTCTAACACTACTAAATTTTCATGAATTTCCATGTAGCTCAGCCATGATTCTCTTTATTGCGCCCCATGGCGGCTCTTTGAGTATATGAACCATGTTTGAAGACAGATAATGTGCGTTTTTTTCTACTACATGTTAACCTTTCAGACCCACTGTGACAGAACTAGCTCAGACCATGGCTAATAAAAACAAACATGTATACTGTCATCAATGGCACGTGCCATGTGATGAATCTAGTGTTTCATTAATGGGCCGGTCATGAATCAATTGAATGTTTCATCAATGGACATGCGATGATTCAGTGTTTCCTCAATGGGCAAGGGATGATTCAACGTTTCATCCATGAACATGTGATGATTCAAATGTTTCATCAATGGAAATATGATGATTCAACGTTTCGTCATTGGGCATGTGATGATTCAATATTTCATCATTGAAACTGGGCTAATTCAATGTTTCATCAATGAGCATGTGGTCATCCAGTGTTTCATCAATGGAAATGTGATGATTCAGTGTTTCGTCAGTGGAATGTTATAATTCCAGTGTTTCATTTAATGGACATGTGATGGTTCAACCTTTCATCAGTGTCCATGGTGATTCATTAACGTTTACATCACAATAACATATGCTAACGTTTTCACAGGCTTTCTTTGTGCGGTCGTCAATGGTACACAAAAAGTTTGAAACTTATGTTACAAATTTACAATAACTGAGTACTATTCCGTTCCAATCTATACTCACTCAATCACCTCTGGATACAAATCAAATGGGAAAAATAATAATGGACTTAACTGCTAATACTGATTTGAGAAAGTGAACTCTGAACGTTCCCATCCAGAAAAAAAGCATGATGGGATTGCTACTCGTTTTCATTTTCTTTCATATCAGTTAAGCTTAATCTTGGTAAGCCGAAGATTTACATCAAGGAAGCGCATCATGCACTTAACGCGATGACGTGATTCATCGGTGTTTTATCTTGTTTTACGCCTCACTCCAAAGCACGACTGGCGTATTCTAAGTGAAACAAAGACTCCAATGAAATACAGAGATAAACTTGCTTAACTAGCACCTTCTCCTTTTTCTTATGCAGATGACCTTTCTGAAAAACGTCTTGACGCGTTCTTCGCGAGGTGGAAATGCCTCAACGTCCAGTGACTCAGCAAAAACTAATACATCTGTTTCAGAAAATGTAAGTCCTTTTTTGTTATCAGCCGAGCTTTGGGTTATAATATGTACATTGATCTGCAGGGGGGTAATTTGCATCCTAAATTATTTCTGTTATTTTCCGCATTTCTGTCTGTTTCAGAAAAAGACAACAAATAATTTAGCCCCAGTTATTTCGGGAGAGAGTTGAAAACAGACCTACATGTAACTTTAGCTTGTTGTGATGTGCTTGATAATTTTATATATCAACTTTCAATGCGGATTCATACTAGTCCATTGATACGCCATGTTAGAAAAAACCGGAAACACAATGTTGCCTCATATGGCTAAAAGGCCGAACAGGGCCCCAGAGGAAACATCTGCGTTCTCGCGTTATAGAAATAACTCCTGCCATGATTGGTTAAATTTACAGCATAGTGGCAGATTCGATTTTTTTCACTGTGCGCGATTTTGTTTACTTTGACTTGAGCTTGGAATCATCAGAAAATAATCACGATTTTTAGAAACTGGGTGTTCAAGCCGTTCCACCGGGGGTTAAAGCTGTTCCTCTGGGTGTTCAAGCCGTTCCACCGGGGGTTAAAGCTGTTCCTCCTGGGGGTTAAAGCTGTTCCTCTGAGGTTCAAGCTATTCCTCTGGGGGTTTAAGCTGTTCCTTCTGTGGTTCAAGCTGTTCCTCTTGGGGTTCAAGCTGTTCGTCTGGGGGTTCAAGCTGTTCCTCCTGGGTGATCAAGTTGTTTCTCCTAGAATTCAAGCTGTTCCTCTGGTAACGATAACGTCATTTCTAGTTGAATCAGCTTTGTCTTGCATGGAATATCAAATGGTGTTACTCACATGTAACCCATGGATGGTCGTGGGATTCCCCCGGGCTCTGCCCGGTTTCCACCCACTGTAATGCTGACCGCCGTCGAATAAGTGAAATATTCTTGAGTACGGCGTAAAAACACCATTCAAGTAAATAAATAAATAAATAAATCCATGCTTAGACACGCTGTTCAAATTATGTAAATACATTTTTTTTGTCGTTCATGTTTGCGTTTAGTCAGCATGCAGTTGCGAAGTAACAAATATTAGTCATTAGTCTTTAGTCCCCTTCCGGTAACGGACAAGAATAAGTTTCCGGACATTTTTTTTTTTATCACAGTGATTCAGTGCAGTGAATTGAAATGTGATGCATTGTTTCACCATGACATACAAATCACGTTCGAATTTCCGTCTGCTTCGTCTTCATTTTCGACAAAATTATGGCAATTTTTGTCCCATATTTTCCGTATCCCTGACGATAATTTGGAGTCCGTAAATTGGTCTTGGACCGTTTCACCTGGATAAAATATAGGCATGTCGTCTGATACAGTTACTCATGCAGAGAAAAACTCAGCTTCTTGTCGTTAATTGGATTTTTCGTTTATTAGATTTCACTATAAAGAGTCATGTTTAAATAATAATAAAATAACATGCCGGCAAAATATATATATATATATATATATATATATATATATATATATATATATATATAGTATATATAATATATATATATATATAATAATTGTGGAGGTTTAGACAAGGACGACATTCCCATCCGATGGGGGATGGATTTGCCAAGAGTCTCCATAAGGCATATATCGACAAACTTTAGCAGAAGCTAAAAAACGTTCAGTAGAGGCGTGTATTCACAGCAGGTAATCCTTTTCAGTGAGTTATATTTGTAAAATCTGCGGGCATTGCGCATGCGCACCTATATCGACCACCAGTGGTTTTAGAGAAATACAGGAATGTAGTGTTTATAAAAATCAAGCTTGTTAAGAAAAGCAATATACGGAAGCAAAATATTTCTGTCCCTTCCACTTTACCTGGTGTGACGTCACCCATGAACACATAACATCATCAAATCGCTGGCGTATATCCACAAATGTTGCTGCCCTTTCAAACAGTTTATTCATCAAATTATTATTATTTCAAACAGTGTTATTCATCAAAATCCTATTGAAACATAGTGTTATGCTTACTCTGTAGGATTTCTTTCATTTCACTGTAATATTTCTACGCAATTGGTATTCTGACCAGAGTGGCACTTTAAGTATTTCTCCGATCTTATTTTTCTAATATATAGATCATTAGTTGTGTGGAAATGTGAGTTTATGGAACTCAAACATGACAAGTTTTGGATAGTTTTGAAAAGGCCCATGCATTTAAAATGTCCAATTTTCTCAATTTTCAATCATCATTTTGAAAAAAAAAAGGAGCCGCGGGGCCCATAATCCGTCAGCACCGAGCAAATGGCACAAGCTAATGCTACTATATACGAAGCGTAATTTTATCGCACTATGTAAGCCGGAAAATAGTGAAAAAAAAATTTTTAAATCTTTCTGATAGCTCAATACATATCCCTGTCCTTTACATACTGTATCTTCCAATACAATAGCCCTATAGATGCGATTAAGATGCCCCACTTTGACGCACAAGTATGACATGACTGCATCTTTGTTGTGCGCAGAATCTGGAGTTCACGCTCTTTATTCAAAGCAATTCACGCTCCACTGAGGGGCTGTATCGTACACTGAACAAGAAAGGCTGTCTGTCCGCGAGAAGGTCCATTCAGAGAAAAAAAGCACATCGGATATATCTGCCGCCTGGCTGGGCTGACTGGGCGAGTTGTTTCTCCTTCCATATATATCTATACGGTCTGAGTAGGCCTATGGTCTAAGGGGAGATGAATACGGTTTTGGGCCGAGATGGTAGTGTTTGACATCATTTGTGACATGGTCGTTAAATATTACACGGCTTCTATATCAACTGATTTTACGTATGTGGTGGTCCGTACATACCTGTCCCACGACGCTGTGTAAAATGTCCCTTCAGCTAACGTAAATACACGTTGTGAACGATCTCAAAATGATGTCTTAGGCAGTAGTTTTGTGTAATCATATGTCACTCCACGGAGTGAACGGGTAAAGGTGACGTCATAGCTTAAGCCGTGCAATGATAGCAACGTGTTTGCTTGGATAAAATTCTCCAGATGGTTGCCTCGATTCACACCAGCCATTTGTGCAGTACTGTCATTTTGTTGTATCTCTGCGTCACAGTTTAGGCCACGCAGTCTGAGAGTAACATGTTTGATTGGATAAAATTCTTAAGATGGCTGCCTGGATTTTACACCAGCCATTTTGGCAATATTGCCATTTTGTTCTACATGTTATTCGGTGAAATCTCAGTTTAATAATAAAGTATGGTACTTTTCAGGAAGCTTGACTACCCTGCTTTCGACTGAAATATGTTTTAGTCAGGTGGTGTCTTGTCCGTTGAAGCAAAAGAAATAGAAAACCATCACAATAACAAAAGCAATATGATACAGCTACAGAAAACGTAAATTTGCAAGTCATTGGGCCACAAACTGTCGTGCTGAATGACTATTCAGGTCTTCCAAGCGCGCTCCCTATGGCCCCTCAGCAAGATGCGAACATAATTTCTGTGTATCCGCCCCTTAACTGAGCAAGTTTCATACAGTGCTACGCAAATCAGATGAGAATTTTTTGAAGTTTTCTAACTGCTTTTTTTTACGCCAAAACTACGCGTAACAGCGAAGTAACATATGAAGATTCGTATTCCTGAGGTAACAGTGTAGCAGCCAGCTGGTACTTATTCGGCTTGGCTTACTATTTCTATTAAAATCAGAAGAAAAAAAGATAAAATTGGGGGAAGGCCTTGGAGAAAACATCTGCACTAATTTGATTTCAGTAGATGCGACCGTTTTGGACAAGTATCACTTTAAAGGGTTTTCATTAAAATCCAATATGGCCACATAATCACGTGACTGAATTACCTCTAAAGTTATCGGGCACAAACTTATCATTTTCCTCTAGAATTGGCCAAAAATACTAATCCTAACAGATAAAGTAAGATTTCAAAGCTTGACATCAAAAACTTGAGTATGCTTTCCGTTTGTTTTTTTTGTTTTGTTTTTTTTTTGGCTTTTTGTGGGACACTTTATCGAAGCACATAATCTTTTCGTGGAAACTTGCTAATATTTCCTATTTTCTTTTCAGATGTCTTTGACGGAAACCGCTAGCTCTTGCCGATCGAGACAACTGATTCTAGTAGAAGTGGAGGTTCCACAGTTGGTAGTATTTCAGAGATTTACAGCGGTTCCAGTAAAACAAGTAGATCTGCTCTGATTTGTAGTAGCAGTAATACTACTAAAAGCATGGGTTCTACAACTGTCAGTAGTTCAGATAGTGACGGTGGTTCCAGTAAAACATATGCATCTTCCTTGACGTATGGTACGAGTAGCACGACTAAAAGTAGGCGTTCTATCGCTGGCAGTAGTTCAGATATTTACAGAGGTTCCAGTAAAACAAGTGGATCTTACCCGACGACGGATACCGGCACGATGGCATCAGCATGGGCCACAGTGTCTTCAGTGGAGAGACAGTCTAATATTTCATGCCTGGTACATGGACCCTCAACTGCAAGTGTTCAAAATGGTCAGTTAAAAATGTGACAGGTGCATCAAAAGACCGGTGAAAACTAGGATGGATAGGCAAGAACCTGTGTCAAAAAAGACAGATGGCCCGTCCGCCGCTTACCCGGCCAAAAAGCAACAACTGGTCATCGCGAAGGAAACAACGAGTGCTTATTTGCAAGTATCTGTTGTGCCAGTGAAACTTTCTAAGACTATAGAGACTCTAGTAAAAGAACGCGAGTCGAGGTTGAGACGGAAAAACGAAATTGCCCGGATGATGCTTAAACGTGAAAGCCGATGAATGATATTTGCCGTGCCTATGACCTTTCACGGCCCTACCTCTACAGACCTTTTCTCAGTCACTTATTCTGTCTAAGGCAAAGCCAACCAGACATGGATGAATACCTGCACAATGTCCAGGCTGTTGTCCAATCGCTGGAGAGAAGGGATAATTTGAAATCACTCGCAGACATGAGAGCCAAGAGAGACACATTCTACAGAACGACCAAGATTGCAGCATGGAAGGCTTTACACATTCAAGATGGCATCATGCCGTCATTGGATATTCTGCGAGATTCGGACGCCAGAGCCTCTTTCATGGTTTGTAGGAAAAAAATTGAGGAGCTTTCTGGCCCCCGGCCAAAGGCAACTGTTTCCTCAAAGTGTACTTTTTGCAGGAATAGGCGATATTGCAGCGACAAGCAGAAAGCTAAGATCTTTAGACTGAAGGCCTATCGATGGCAAAAGACTCACATGTACTCTATCCCATATATGGTAAAAGCCATCGAACGAATGAACCAAGCGTTGAAATCACACCGGAAGGGTAGGAGAAACTTCGCCATAAACAAGCATTTGCGAACAGTTTATATTGTCAGGAAGCTGTTTTACTCTTATCGTGAAGAGTTTCGTGAACAGCTGAAGCTCTTTCTGATGGAACACGCAAATAACCTAGACAATTCAACCATGCGGAGAAGATGGACAAAATTCTTGATGACAAGGAAGCCAACCGAGAAAGCTGGCGATATTATGGCTCTGAACTGTGCATTAGATATATGCCCTGAGCTTAAATGCGGACAGCATGTACCTGATTGCGACGTGTGTGAAAACCTGAAAGAAGCTATTAGAAATGCAAAGAGGGACATTGCGAAAATAAAGGAAAACATCATAGAAATTACCAGAGATAAGAAAATCAAGACGCGCAGGCAGACCGAAGTTATACCAGAGTCCGAAGAGGAAGATGAAAGTAGTAAGGCCAAAAAAGCAGAGAAGACGATCACGGTAATCATGCCATCAACGGAGGAAGACCAGCAGTCGCTAGCCAAGATGTCATCAGCTGCGCATCGTTCAGACGGTTCCATTTCGCTAGAGAGAGTTGCTGTGGCCAAAGAGATTGTGGCGAACGTTTACAGGAAGCTAGATGAAGGGTTAGTCAAGGGCTCCTTCAGCGATACTACATTAAGCTGGCACTACATAGACAAATCGGAAATCGTAGAAAGAATCGTCTCAGATGTGCTCAAACGAATTACCGAACCATCCCAGGATGATGTTGTTGAAGATGTTTACCCTCAAGGCGCTCTCAGTGAGACAATGTCTGTAGGAAATATCGCGGAAAGAGTCGTCTCAGACGTCTTGAAGAGAATCAACGATCAGCGATCAACGAGTTTAAAAACCGTGTCCTTCAGTGACGCAACAACTCAAAGGGATTATGTGAAGAGTGACACGCATTTCAGCGATGATGATCTTGCAGACAATATTGTCATGTACGTACTGAAACGCATATCAGAACAGCAAAGTAAAGATGCGGTAGTTCAGTCCCTAGGTAGCTCATCCAGTGATACAGCATCCCAAATAAACGAAGAAGAACTGGCGAGCAAGGTCGTCTCGGATATTCTAAGACAACTTGATGTTTACCTTCAAGGCGTTACACAAAGTTCTCTTAGTGACACGAAATCTCACTCGGACAACTCTTTTTCTCTTTTTCGGTATTTTAAAAGCGATTCCTCAAAAAACATTCTTGTGGAAAGAATAGTCTCAGACGTGCTCAAACGAATTACCAAGTCAACAAGCGAAGAAGTGGCAACATCCCAGGAAGATCTCCCGAAGGGTGACACGTCTTATGACGTAGACGAACTCGCAGACAAAATCACCATGCATGTACTTAAACAAATTGCTGGACAGCAAAGTAAAGATGAAATTGTTGAATCTCTTCTCGGGGAATTAAGTGATGCAGCGTCCCAACAGAATCAAACACAGTGCTCCGCCTCTCTTGACGAAAATGAACTGGCCAATAAGGTCGTCTCAAGGATCCTAAGGAAACTTGATGATTATCTTCAAGGCGCCACTCATACTTCTCTTAGTGACACGAAATCAAAATCCGACAGGTCTGTTTCGCACTACCAGAGTTTAAAACGTGAGTCTTTGAGCAACATCTTTGTAGAAAGAATCGTGTCAGACGTGCTCAAAAGAATTGCCGGGCCACAAAGTGAAGATATCGCAACATCGTTAAAAGATCTTGTCACGAGTGACACGTCATGCACAATAGATGAACTTGCACACAAAATCACAATTCATGTTCTTAAGCAAATAGTTGGACAGCAAAGTAAAGATGACTTTGTTGAAATCCTTGCCCGTTCATTCACAGGTGCAGCGACCCAAAGGAACCTAGTAGAGAGTAGCGCCTCTTTGGACGATGATAGACTGGCGTCAAGAATTGTCTCAAATGTTCTAAAGCAGCTTACCGAGCAAGAATCAAAACCTAAAGATATTTACACGAAAGGTGGTACACAGCATCCTTTAAATGACACACTATCAGAATCGGGTCACTCAGACAGCTGTAATTCACTTCACAACCGTGTAAAAGGGAAGTATTCGATAAACATATTCGTCGAAAGAATCGTTTCAGACGTACTCAAGCGAATTACCGAGTCACGAAGTGAAGGTGGCAGGACGGAAGATTTAAATACCTTGCCCCCTAACGACGCAACATCCCAGGGAATACTTGTGAAGAGTTGCACGTCTTACAACGTTGACGATCTTGCAGATGAAATCCCCATTCATGTACTTCAACAAATAACTGAACAGCGAACTGAAGATGCCAGTATTGAATCTCTTATAAGTTCATTCAGTGATGCACAGAGTGGCCCCTCTTTCGACGAAGATGAACTGGTCAATAAAATCGTCTTAGGCGTTCTGAAGCAAATTGCTGAGAGGAAATCAAAAGGTAAAGATGTTCACCTTCAAGGCGGTACCCAGCGTTCTCTTAGTGACCCCAGGTCAAGGTCAGGTCATTCTGACAGCTCTTCTTTGCTTGACAAAACGACAGTTCCGAAAATTTACATAGAACCGGTCTTGGACGAGTGTTATCCTTCGGTTGACAATGTTAAACTTCCAAAGATTTTTGTTGAACCTCCCTCTGACAACACGGACTCAGATCAGTCCATCAGTAAAACATCTGTGGCATATGAGCCGCCCCAAGGACTTGATACAGAGGCTGTTCCAGATATTTCCGGTGATGCCCATCAAGACAGTACAACCACGGCTCCACAATCCAGTTGAGAGCTTCAGCACTGGAACACACTTCTCTAAAACAAACGGAATCGTCAAGTGGTGAAGGGCTATCAGAATAGCTAGTTGACACAAAGTATAACTGTGAAGGGAACTAGTGGTAAAACACGTTGTTAAAATGGTTCCATTTTAAATGGTGCGTTTGGATTTGTTGTTAGAGAAGTACAATTTTTGTTTCATTGCAATGAGTCAACAAGGGACAATTTGTATATATTTCAATACTGAACAGATTTAGAAATGTTTCAACAAAAAATTGGGACAGTACAAGTGTGCATTGACTGACTTATATTCATTTTTTACTGTATTCATAATAATAAATTTTCATAAAAAGATAACACAGACTGGTGCGTTGTCAGAGTATTGTGTGTGCCAGAGGCAGAATTCTCTCCTAAACAATATACGGGCATTGGGTGATGCCATAGTGCACTGGTTCGTCGCTTGGTGGATTGACGTATTGCCAGAATCCCAGTTCGAGTAACTCAGTGAATACATTTATGGGCAATCAATCCTTGTCATTGTAGACGTTGATATTGTTTGTGAACAAAGAGCTAATGACAAATCACCGGGACAAGTCCATATGGCCACAAAATCCTGAGGGTTTCAACTATTGATAATGTTTGGTAGACATCTTTTTCTGGTGACTTGAAATGCTAAGGCCTTAGGTTATGAATGAAATGTTGGAATCTTATCCAGTGGCTGAAATGCTGAAGACTTGGTCTGTAGATGAAGTGCTGAAGGCTTGGCCTATTTCTGAAAGGCTGAGTGAGTGAGTGAGTGCTTGGGGTTTAACGTCGTACTCAACAATTTTTCAGTCATATGACGACGAAGGAATCATTAGGGTGCATGTACGTGTAATGTGCCTCCTTGATGCAGGACGGATTTCCACCGCTCTTTTATTTAGTGCTACCTCACTGAGACGACTTACCGAAGGCAAGCAAGCCGCCCCGCCCGAGCCATTATACTGATACGGGTCAACCAGTCGTTGCACTATCCCCTTCATGCTGAACGCCAAGCGAGGAATTTACAACTTCCTCTTTTAAAGTCTTAGGTGTGACTCGATCAAGGATTGATCCTGGATCTACCGGTCCCGAAGCGGACGCTCTACCAACTGTGCTATCCGGGCCGGTCTGAAAGGCTGAAGAAATGGCCTAAAGCTGAATGCTTAAGACTTGACCTGTAGATAAACCGCTGAGGACTCGGTATTTGCACATAACACTGGGTGCTTAGCCTACAGACAGTGTGCGGAGGGCTTGCTATACAGATAACATTCTGATTGATTGGCCTGTAGATAAAATACTGACAGTTACATAATAAACTCAAAAAATTAATCTGCTGAATTTAACAAAAAGTCTGTTGTCAAAGTGATACGGGAATGTATTCTGTTATTATAATATGATACTTAACCCGATTCCAGTAAGCGACTTTTAACCGAATCCAACAGTTCGAAGCATTTGTCTTAAAATTTAATGAGTCAAATGTTAATATCTATGAACCAAAAGTAAGATGAAAAATCTTATTTGAAATATTCACTTACATAAGAAATGGCTTTGTGGCAGTTTTTGGCTTAATGTCAAATCCCAGTTTAATATGTCTATTGCCACAGAAGCCGGCAGTTTGATAACTTTTGCATGACATGTCACTTGTTAAGTGTGACGAATTTTAAACCATATGGGATGAAAATAAGCATTTAAATTACATTTCAAAATTTAGGTCAAAGCAACCTTTGTGTAATCGGTCCTTATTTGGCATATAGCTAAAATGCTGAGGTCTTGGTATATAGATGAGATGCCGAGGATATTGTACAGCCCATGAATGAAATGTTGGTAGATAAACATATAGATTATAGTTAAGACATACAGCATAGAGCAAAAGGTCAGAGCAGCAACAACATTCTGATAGCTGGCAAATAGTTGCATGTAACCGATGAAATACGACCTCCTGCCTACTGAAACGCTCATGACTCAGTTGATAGCTGAAATACTTTAGATAATTGCCCGATAACTGAAATACTGAAGGGTTAGCCTATAGCTTAAACGCCGAAGGATTAGTCGATAAGCGGTATGCTGGCTTGTCATTTATTAAACATCTTGAGATTTAACTCATACCTATTAAGTGCTTGAAAAACCAAGCACAGCACAGGAAAAATGTTAAAATCTCGTCACAATACTTAAATTTCGGTACTGAATATTGACATTTTCACACATGTGTTTTAAGATGACATTTAAATCGTAGCCAAACTTTTACTGTAAAGTCCTATTTCAAATTTTGACTGAGGACTTGGTCTGTAGATGAAAAGTGATGAGTCGGCCTGTAGCGGAAATGCTGAGGACTCGACCCATGGCTGAAATGCTGAGAGATTGGCCAATAGCCGAAATGCTGAGGGTGTGGCAAACAGCTGAAATGCTGATGGCTCGGCCAATAGCTGAAATGCTTGACCTGTAATTGAAACACAAGGGGTATAGCCTATCCATACTGTTGGCTTTCTTAGCGGAAGAGATAATTACCCTGATCTGAAGCTTCCTAACTTTTTGTTTGCGTCACTATAGCAGTTGTACACATAATTTCTTTCACCAAAGTATTTCGGTATTAACTAGTAAAACGTTCCCGTGCACGGTCCCCTTTGCATAAACTAATTTTATTAGTCACGATTGAGTGCGAGGATAAAAATCATTTCATGCATGCAATCGAAGACAATCTGATCATTAAAAGGAACTTCTTAAGTTCCCGGCCCTTGTACTAATCCAAGTAAGAACGGCCTAATTATAACGATAATGATGACTTGTATCGGTCATGATAAAAAAATTTTAGCAAAAGATACCCTGAGATATGCTAATTATAAAATGGTAATTCTTATGTCCCGACTCCATGTTCCAACTCCATGCACAAAACCATTTACGAACGGGTCATAGGTCTGTTATCGGTCGTGTCGTGCACGAGAGATAAAGATACCTTGAGATATGCTAATTATAAAATAGCTATTTCGACATGTCGCGGCAGATATCTGATGGAAGCAATTCATATCACTATGCATATTACATCAATAGGCCGGACTGAAATCTATTTATTTGTTATTTGATTGGTGTTTTACGCCGTACTCAAGAATATTTCACTTATACGACGGCGGCCAGCATTATGGTGGGTGGAAACCGGGCAGTGCCCGGGGGAAACCCACGGCCATCCGCAGGTTGCTGGCAGACCTTTCCACGTACGGCCAAAGAGGAAGCCAGCAAGAGCTGGACTTGAACTTACAGCGATTGCATTGGTTAGAGACTCCTGGGTCATTAGGCTGTGCTAGCCCGCTAACCGACTGAGCCACGGAGGCCCCCTACTCGGATGGAAAAAATGCGTTTTGGCTGTGAGTTCGAATCCAGCTCATTACATCAATAGGCCAGATTGAAATCTGGTAGACAAACTAAAGATTATACATGACCAACAACGATACACAAATATTTATGGTGATGACACCCAAAATGGCAAAGTAAACATATACATGTTCCGGGAACGTTTGTGATAGTGTTTCCTTCCTGAAAGGCAACAAAGAGGGGCACAGATTAAACCATTAGTCTGTCGATGTTCTAGAATCTTGTGTCATTCTTGACCAAGAACAACCTCAAGCATGCCATAAAAAAAACCCCACTTGTCGGGGGCCTCCGTGGCTCAGATGGTTAGCACGCTAGCGTAGCGTAATGATCCATGAGGCTTTCACCAATGCGGTTGCTGGCTTCCTCTCCGGCCATACCTAGGTCCGCCAGCAGCATGCGAATGGTCGTGGATTTCCACCAGGCTCTGCCCGGTTTCCACCCACCATAATGCTGGTCGCCGTCGTATAAGTGAAATATTCTTGAGTACGGCGTAAAATACCAATCAAATAAATAAATAAATAAATAAATCAAAACACGTATTATTTGTGTTTCACGGAGACTTTCCCAAGCCAATTTCCAGTGCAATATCACTAACTATTTGGGAGTGAGTGAGTGCTTGGGGTTTAACGTCGTACTTAACAATTGTCAGTCATATGACGACGAAGGAATGCTTACTATTTGGGATCCTTAAGCCGTATTACAATTGTAATCAGTATGTTCGTCTCCAAATATTTCTTGATCTTCAGATCATTTGTGCTTAATATCGCCTTTCAAATATGTTATTGTTGGATCCATTTTGATCCTCGGCCATGTCCGACAAAACGTGCACATTTTAGTCAATTAGTCACTTTTAGCGTTCCCATAAAGATGCATAAACATAAACATGTTTATGCATCAAAGAATTATTCCATCACGTGTAACTCATTCTCATCGTTTTCAAGTTAATTTCGACATAATGAAGTATGATAGGAGATAATCCGGTTGTCATAAGAAACATATAAAATAAATTTGACCCTCATACATAAATGTGTTCGACGCGTAGAAGCCATAAAGCAATTTCTGCCAAATGTTCTGTGAAGTTACAGTGAAAAAGGGTCAACAAAGTTTACAATAATACCGGTGCATACGTTTGAGTCAGGACTGTAGCAATTGGCCATGTATGTCACCTTATGAAACAAATTTCAGTTACGTCTATGAAACGAATTATTCTATTATATAATGTATATTGGGTTGATGTTAAATTTCACGCTGAAAAACTGTTTCTTTACCTCTACCCAGAGTTCCAACGAACGCATTCATATACTATTGACTCATTTAACCTTGCGATCCCTTCCGTGGCCTAATTGTTAAAGCGTCAGTTTCGATGTCGGGTCGGGTTGAACCAACGATTTTAAAATTGGTATTTTTTGCTACCTAGCTTGGCGCTCAGCACTGTGGGGTTAGAGCAAGGAAACAGGACGGGTTGACACGGTGTCATTATAATATGACTTGGTGGGGTATCAAGTCTGGTGTTTTCGGCATGATACTTCAGTGGCGGCAGCATTTTGCCAACATGGACTCGCCATGCCACAAGAAGACACATTATATGTGCACACACTCTGCGTCCTCAGATGACTGAAAAATTGTTAAGTTCGACGTAAAAACCCAAGCATTCATTCATTTTTTGAGAAAATGTCCGTTTCAAAATCTTTGGAGGTGACATGAAAACCAACCATTATCGCTATAGCAGAGCTAAACTTTTCACACAAGAAAGATGTTTAGGCCATCTCCTTGTTAAAATAATAATAAAAAAGGTTAATTATACTTACTAGAGATTCTGGAGCCCATACATCTCATCTTCCTTTTTCACCAAACCCAGGAGGCCATATATCTCATCTTCCTTTTTCACCAAACCCAGGATGCCATAAATCTCATCTTCCTTTTTCACCAAACCCAGGAGGCCATAAATCTCTACTTCCTTTTTCACCAAACCCAAGATAAAATCCCATCTTTCGTTTTCCCCAAAACTAGGTATAAAAGTATAATGTGTATAAAAACACAATAGGATTCCGAAAAAATATCGATTTTGTTTAATTTATTTCATTTATGTGTTTTGCAATATATATTGTATAAATTGTATGAATATATGTATTTTATAATTTATTCTCTCTGTTCAAAAGTGGAATTGCAGAATAAACAGTGGTACCTGAATAATCGATCAGGTAAGGTAAGATCTGAATCCAATTTAATTAAAGGGTCCAACATATGGTGAATACACCCCTCCCCTTCTTTCTTTCATTTTCACTTTCATTGACAGCATAATGGATAAAACTGGTCACAAACAAGTTAAACGCCAATAAGTAAACGAGTTAAAAACCCCACCCTACAATAGCAGTTAGAGCTGGATTCGAACTCACAACCAAAGCGCATTTTTTTTATCCGAGTAGGGTGCCTCCGTGGCTCAGTTGGTTAGCGCGCTAGCGCAGCGTAATGACCCAGGGGTCTCTCACCAATGCAGTCGCTGTGAGTTCAAGTCCAGCTCTTGCTGGCTTCTTCTTTGGCCGTACGTCGAAAGGATCTTCCAGCAACCTGTGGATGGTCATGGGTTTCCCCCGGGCTCTGCCCGGTTTTCACCCACCATAATGCTGGCCGCCGTCGTATAAGTGAAATATTCTTGAGTACGGCGTAAAACACCAATCCAATAAATAAATAAATAAATAAATAAATCCGAGTATATATTACAAACACACTATATTGTGATATTATGAAGATTTCGAAATGGCCATATCGAATGTATCGCAGCGTAACAATAGAACAAGATCTATTACTACACGTGACCTCTTCACGTCACAAAACACAAGAGGTCATCGATCCTGGCTACGTCCGTGCAAGCAGATCGCGCTGACGTCACAAACGCCTGACGTTTCTATCGTCTGAAAATATTCTGGATGGGCAGGGCTCAATAATATCCGCTATTCTGGACGGCTCCACCAGTAAGTTTTTACACTTCATGATTTCGAACTTGTGCTATAGTAAGACAGTGGGGGTCAACGTGTGAGAGCCTCTGCAAAATATAGCCATTGACATTGTTATTCACCTTTAAAACTCGATGTACAGGGAACATTAATCCACGATAAACAAATGAGGGCCTAAGTACTTCTATCCTATCACAAAGGCTGTAACAGCCCAGTTAAGTATATTTTTCTTTACCAGCACCGGAACTTGCTGAGTGGAATTTGAAGCGCGCAACGTACCTTAATACACATACTTCTCGCCTTAAACAATGTTTGTATGTGTGATTAGAGTCTAAAGTTCATAATTATCTCGGCAAGATTCTTTTTTCCTCTGATAAATAGATATATTATTTAAGTTTATTATAGGCCTTATTCACACATCGTCTGACATACCTAGTGTATATTGCATTCAGGGGATAGGTAGTTTATTACACACAAGCGGTTAGCGGCAACAGCGTTTTCGTCAACTGTTTTTATCTCCAGATTGATTTGAAATCTCCAAGCTACTATATAATACCCCATCCATCTCAAAGGAAGTATACTAAAATTAGGTTCATGTGAGTTAACTGGTGGCATTTCGTAAGATGAATCTGAAACAGTCTCTTCTTATAAGTGACCGAAGGAACACTTGCCTGAACATACAGATGTCTATAGGTCTATTTTTTTTTCTTTGTCTTTAGTTTTCCACATTAATTTAGTTTTGCGCCGCTCCTGTGCAATATCTTTCAGCGATATATATATATATATATATATATATATATATATATATATATATATATATATATATATATATATATATATATATATATATATATATATATATATATATAGCAATGCAGAGACAGGCCTACAACTTTAATTTGATATTTTAGACATCTTTAAAGTATATTTCATAACAACAAAGATCGCAAGACATACATACACATTACATGATATGTGGTGAAATGCGGAAGAATTAAGCCTTTCCTTGAAAACTGTTTTAATCTGTACATTAGTTTAGTTTCATGAGCTTCCATATATAGATTAATGGTTGTGAAACATTTAGCGAAAGATAATGACTTAAATATAATGAGATCCATACGGAAATCTCGAGGAATTAAACTGTATAGGCATATGCTTAACCTAGTAAATAAATAATTACTCGATGCCTCATATAAAAATTGTCCCTAATTGGGTTTAATTTTATATGTGATTTATTGGCCAATATATTTAAACCTGCGGTTTACACCTTCACGTTATTGATCCCTGGCTGACCGAGAGATCTAATGGGTTCTCAAGGACACTGCGTGAGACCACATGTTCGAATCAAGATGCCTCAGGGCAAGATGTGGTTTTAATTTATTTACTTCCTTTCATCGACTTTCGTCAATTTATTACCAAACTTTCTCACGTATGATTAATACAAATAATGCCCATGTGTTGGTTGAAAGCAAGTATTCTTCAACGGACGTTATGTATTTGCCAAACGACTTTATGAGACCAAGGCCCCATACATGAGCATTAGAGGATTTTCGAGTTCGATCTCCAGTCGCTGAAGGTGAAAAAAGTCTTATTGTACCACGTGACATACCAAAAATGTTAGGCAACTATTTTTGATTACATGATGTATAAAGTGGGTATCTGTAGGAGCTGGGTGTGTGTGTCACTTATAAAATTCCTTGAGGAAAGATAGGTTAGTTGTGTGTAATGATCACGAGAAGACAGGTGATCGGTAAAATTATGTCAACAAAAATTGCCTAACATTTTTGACAAGTCACATGATACAGTAAAGCTGTTTTTGGTTTTAGTGACAAAAGAGTTCGATCAGAAAACTCCACTAACAATCTAATATAATACCCTTTTCAGGAGATTTGGCAGGTCTTCTCTTAACTATTCACCATTTTCTCTACATACTTACAAATCTAACCGACGTCATATAAATGAAATATTCTTGTGTATATAATATCCCCATCAAGTACAATAAATATAGCTCCGGCGATTTTCCACTATAATTTTGTGATTGATCACTTCACACGGTTTAACTGTTCGCCTGTATGAGTCCGGTATATCCGCATGGGCGTTACCTTAAATACAGGTATATCAGTCATGCGTCAAAAACCTTCAGAGGCTTTTTTCTTTAGTCGTCTTTGTTTTTTAATGATCAAATGAATTACATACCGGATACATTAAACATAGTTTTCCTCTATAGCATTGATTATTAATGAAATGATAGCATTGATTATTAATGAAATTATAGCATTGATTATTAATGAAAATAATTAATCTCCGTACTTTCCCAACCGCATATGGTCTATGGATGTCATGCTCGAAATAAAAAAAAAACAAAACTTTTTTTACCAGTAGAAAATGGACATTTTCACGTTTTTCTTATCGACTACACGCTGTAAAGTCTTCTTTCGAGGTAAACAAAACACTATACAATGAAGTAGGTTTCAGAACAGACCATTCATCACAGCCCAGGAAGATAGTTCGATTTATGTTTTTAGAATTTTTCCAACCCAGTAAAATGGTTTTAAAACATCAGATTATACAGTGGTCTGTAGTGACCGAAAGGGTATCGGTGACGTCACATTCATATTTTTGCATGAAATTGTTTCAAGGTCGATTCGGGGAATGACGTATATGATGTGTAGTGCCCCCATTATTTATAAGAAATACACCTCCGGCGATTTTTTCTCCATAACTTTATCATCGATCATTTATTTATTTATTTATTTGACTGTTGTTTTACGCAGTACTCAAGAATATTTCACCTATACGACGGCGGCCAGCATCATGACGGGAGGAAACTGGGCAGAGCCCGGGGGAAACCAACGGCCATCCGTAGGTTGCTGCCAGACCTTCATCGATCATTTAAAGCGGTTTAATTGTTCACCTGTCTGAGTCTTTTATACCTGCATGAGAGTTACCTAAGTATCTACATGCATATGCATTTCAATGCGAAATACTGCATTGGAAGAACAGATTTAAGATTATGGAAATATAACAGTTAATAGTTATTTCTCCTTTGTTGTCTATACAGGTGGCGTTTAAGAATGATCCGACCACCATAGGTTATCACACGTGAGGGAAGCAAAGACCGGAACAATGCCGTCTGTCGTGCGATGCGTAATTCACGGTCCGTCTCCGGCCATTCTTCAGCACAACGATGCCATGTGTGAAAGATGCTCCAAAAGACCCATGAAGACCCGCATAGACAAGCGCAAACCGGTCATCCTCGTGTCCCAAATACCTGTAGACATCGCCAGTCTGGATAAACAACGTATCCTGGAGAATTCTCGGCTCCTGAAAAGCGCTTACTTACAAGCGACGCCACTGCTGGACAAGCAACCCAAAGCCCAGGTCATCGGGTTTACGGAGAAAAGCTCCAAACAGAAAGAGCAGCTCGCCGATATCAAGCGCCGGCGTGATGACCGGTTGCGCCAGGTGTATAACGCTTACTCGCTGTCGATACCATTCAACTACTCTCCATTCGTGACTCGCCCCGACTGGGTCAAGCAGCGCCAAGCGGATACCTCCGAGTATCTGCACAATATCCAAGCGGTCATGCAGTCCTTCGAGAGGCGAGATAATCTTAAAAGCATAGCAGACATGCGAGCCAAGGAGAACAAGTTGTGCCGAACCACAAAGGTGGCTGCATGGAAGGTGTTGTATGTCCGTCAGCCAGGAAACCCTCCGCATTTTGACGGCTTGTATGATCAGCACGCCGGAAATTCTTACAAGAAATGCCTCTCCAAGATTAACCAGGTCATTGGTCCTAAGCCCAAGAATACTGTTCCAGATAATTGTCACCCTACCTATTCTGATAGCCCCAGGGCGACTGGTGCACAGAGGCGCAATCCCACCAACACGTACAAGTCCCCGAAGTACCGCCTTCAGAGCTACAGGCACCAGAAGCTCCACAAGTACCCGACCAATTATATGGTTAAGGGGGTCCTAGCCATCAGGCAGGCTCTCCGCCCTGCAGGTGTTGGCAAGAGGAACGCCTCAATCTTGAGACATATGAGAACTACGTTGAAGGTTCGGCAACTCTTTTACCACCACAACCAGGAGTTCCACGAGGTATTCAAACGAATGATGGCTGACCACGCCATCAACGTAGACGATCCCAAAGTTCGCCGGAAGTGGCAAAACTTCCTAGCAACGAGAGCCCCTCCCCGCGAGATCAACTATCTGTTGGCTATGACATCGGCGGTGTCAGTCGAGCAGAAAGCTCGTGAACATCATCCTACTAACCACCTTTAAAACCCACCCAAAATTGTCCAAGTGGTTGTCAGTCTGATATAGCGCCACGAGGAGCCGCTAGTTTGTTAGGAAAAGCACAAGGAACTTCCAGTGGATAGCTCAACATGAACAGTCCGCCATTTCGTCATACACCTGTTCTTTGAGAGACTTGAAATAGCCTGTTATCTTCGCTTATCAATATATTTTTCATAATATTTTTCTGAATATTTCTTAATTTTCGTTTAGAATGTGGCCATAAAGCTGTGTCCATACCTACTGTATGAATAAATTTCTGACCTTGGAAATCCACTAACAAACGTTTTGATTTACAATTTATTTTATTTATTTGATTCGTGTTTTACGCCGTAGTCGAGAAATTGGTCACCTCTATGATGGGATCAGTTTCGTACGTGGGTTGCATGAACTGGAGGGACGGGGATAAACTCCCCGACCTGTGACAAGCCAATAAAGAGCTTTCGACCGTGTGATTAATAATACCTAGATCATACTGGTGGCAGACTCTTCGGCCAATGCTTTAACACGCAAACGGCCACTTGAGCGTCGTCGTCGATTGTGGTGAACAGGGTACCACAAACTGGGGGCGAGAGTCTCTGCCCAAATTGGGGGTTATTCTCGTGTGCCCCTGTGATTGAAAGTTTTTTCTGACGGCTATCACCGTTGGCGTCGCCATTGCACCACAGCAGGCAATTTAATTCTCGGACTGAACGCTGGCTCTTAGGAGTGAGTGAGTGAGTGCTTGGGGTTTAATGTTGTACTTAACGAGGTTTCAGTTATATGACGACGAAGGAATCCTTAGAGTGCCTGTGCTTAGGAAAACTGTAGTTTAAAGTCATTTTAATGCCCAAAGAAGTAAAGCTGAGAAGTTTTATTGTAGTTTCTGATGTCAGGCCACATAATGTACTCCATGTTATAAAGTATAAATCAACCAACTTTAATTATAATTAATGTCTCTTTCAACATTATTGACCATAAATGTGAAACAGTTCTCGATAAATGTACACCAGTATGGATATATAGATCAGCAGTGGCCGTCGGCCTTCTCAGCAGTAGTAGATTAGTAACGATCTGTTATGGAGATTGGCGGCGTTACCCGACCCCAGCAAGATTTCACCAATTTCCTGTTTTGAAGTTGAAGCCAGGCAACAAGTCGATATCGGCATGCAATTCGACTAACGGCGCTAAAAGTACAAAAGATCATTGATTCTTCCTTTCTGTTCAACACCAAATATAATATCAATATTCACTTCATGCTCGTATAGCATTTGTTCGTACTTCTTTTTGTTTGTATAAACTGCGCATGAAAACCGGCAGCTGGGAAAGTAGTACAGGATTCACATTTAAATGCACGTGGGCGCGAGAGAAGGCCGCATAATCCCGTGTTATTTCAATAAAATCTACTTCAAATTGTATCCAGGATAATGTCTCTTTCTTGATTCCATGCATATCCATTTCCACAATGACAATAGCAAACACTGCCTTCATTTCAGAGAGTGCCTTGCGCAAGATTCACAAATCTTTTAAGAGTTCATGAGCACTTACGACGTTTGTGATTCTTCAAATGTTTGAATAAGAGCCCTGCGCAAGTAGATAAGTGCCATTTACACATTTTTTTAACTCTAATTTATCAGTACTTAAATCCTTTTCAGATCATTCCCTGCAGTGTTTCTACATGCTCACGTCACCAGAGGAAGATAAGCCTCCTTACAACTACGTTTCTAATTGCTGCTTTCAGCCTTATATATTTATGTCCTTTTACATGAAAGTGTCTTCTAATCGGAATGCCAAGACATCCGTCTCAGAGAATACCTGAACCCAATCGTGCACAGACTCAAGTCTTAAAGATATATACTAAGTTTCTCCTGGAAGAGACAGTCTGCAAATATTCCAGGTCTCCATTTATTTATTTGATTGGTGTTTTACGCTGTACTCAATAATATTTTACTTATCCGACGGCAGCCAGCATTATGGTGAGAGGAAACCGGACAGAACCCGGGTGAAACCCACGGCTATGCGCAGGTTGCGGTCTCCATTTAAGTCGCTTTCACACGGTGCAATACGACAAATCCCACGAACGTGAAGCCCGCCTTGACAGGCTGATGCCCAGAACACAAACCTTTCACTTCAGTTATCGACAAACAATAATGTCATTCAACTGTGACAGCTTTACTCTTAAATGTCTCGACGGGATATACAAGACAACCATAAGTAATATTGTACAATCGGACGTCGATCAAACGGGACCTTCTGTAAAAATCCATCCACTTGTATGTAAAAATCCATACACTTCTATATAAAATATATGTTTGTCTATAATAATGTACATACTGCCATAATGTAAAGCAGAAAGTACCAATTTTCACTTGACAAGAAACGGATGTAACACAGAACAAAGGATCTGATCAAAATAAAAGAACAGAATTAACGACTTAAGACCATGTTACAAGGTTGTCGCAAAGCTACGTCAAGACAATTAACCATGGCCACAAATCTCTTACACTATATAATGCCATGGAAATAACGCCAAGAGCAATTTGCGACTGCTTCGTACAAACGCCCTTTGCATGCCTGGTGTTCATAGTCCAATCACTTATCCAGCTTACAACTTTTGCTTCAGATGACCTATATGTTGGACGACAAAATCCACACCGCAACAACTTGTTTGACAAAGATTAAACTGATAATGGAGTTAAATACCGACGTGGTAATGTAAGTCATGACGTATGTGACATAGGTGTCCCAGGAAATTTCTTAAAAACACAGATTTAATATCAAAGTGTTTACAAAACAGGAACCATGCAATTAAAAACAGCTTGAAAATCTCAGAGGATTTTAAAAGTCTGCAATTCTTTAAAGTATCAGGCATACAAAGCAACTATCCATCATATATTTTTTACGACTTTGAAAGACATCGAAACGTATCCCGTTTTTCGGATTTTGAAAGACATCCAGATGCAAAACGTATCCGGTTTTTCGGATTTTGAAAGACATCAAGATGTAAAACGTATCCCGTTTTTCGGATTTTGAAAGACATCCAGATGCAAAATGTATCCGGTTTTTCGGATTTTGAAAGACATCAAGATGCAAAAAGCATCCGGTATTCCTGCCTTAAAAATCTATCAAAACAAACTGACACCGAGTAAAGTCGCCAAGACAAAAAAAAATGTATTAGCGGGACAAATGAATAGAACATGTTGTATGTCATTAGATAAAATCAAATAAATTCCCTCCATCCGACGGTCCCACCCATATATACATATGTTCTAATAAAACAAAGAATATAACTGCACCATATAATAGTGTCAAGACTATGTTCCACATTAAATATTTTTGTTTTTTTATAAATAATAGATCTGTACCATGATTACAAGGATATCTCCTACCCATGCTTATATGATGTATACGGCTACCATAATAAAGACCCACAGGTAATATTTTGATTTAAATAAATAATAGATTGTACTGTAACAGGCGTACCTTCTAACAAAATAATAGTTAGGCCTATATCTAATACATAAAAATTCTACATTCTGCTTATCACATTAGATATTTTGAGTCAAGTCTTGAGCGATCATATGAAGTAGAAATATCCAAAACAAAATACATGATCTTGCATATCAACATCTAAACATTTAACAAACGTGCCAATTCAAACAAAACAAAATCAAAAAATTATTTATAAAGCCCTGCGAAGTATTTAATGTTCAAAACTTACAACAAAAGCAACATTTTTTCTAGTAATTTTTTTTTCTCAATATTAACCATTCGTTTGAACAATTTACCAAAGACAGGACAAATAAAAGAGGTACGTGTTGCTAGAGCTTCATATAAGATCTTAAAGTCATTTAAAAAGCTCTATATTGTACCCATTAACATGATGAAATATTTCCCAGGTTTCGATTAATTAGACATTTTAACTCATAATTTTGATTGATCAATTCGCAGATTGATTGGTGTTCAAATTGATGTTCAAAACTTACAACAAAAGCAAGATTTTTTTTCTGGTAACGTTTTGATTTTTTTTTAATATTAACCATTCGTTTGTACAACTTACCAAAGACAGGACAAATAAAAGAGACACGTGTAGCTAGAGTTTCATATAAGACCTTGGTCATTTAAAAATTGCTTGAGCTCTATACTGTACCCATCATCATGATGAAATATTTCCCAGGTTTCGATTAATTAGACATTTTAACTCACAATTTTGATTGATCAAAATTGATCGCTGATTGATTGGTGTTATATTTCACATATCAACAATGTTTCCTCAAAGATGCTTAACTGATCAAATAACCATCAGTTTTACACAGTAAAGACTTATGGGCTATGTTGAACGTTTACTGCCAGGAAGGCCCCAAGAGTAGAGCAGCGAAAAGGAATTCGAACATTCAAAGAAACCCCCTTAATATACGCACAGCCATTACCTGCCCGTTAACTTATCATACAATTATCTACAAATTAACTTTAATGAGTATTTTTAATTACTTTCACTATTAATTTGGCTTACAGTGCAGACGTATGAAAAGTGCAGGTTAAGACACAGTTTCTACTAATATAAGGAGCTTACAGTATGTAAATGTTGATCTAATAAATCTGATAAAAACATAATGAGCAATATTGCTCCAAAATGTCTAGAAAACAAGGTCCCTCACTCAACCCGTCTATATACAGAACAAAAAACAGTTTTAGTAGTCTTTGGGATCGTTTTCGATGCAAAATTGGAAAGAAAAATACAAACAGCAATCCAGAAAAACAGACAAGATCACAGGGTATGTAGCACAAGTTTTGACATGAAAATGCAGCCATGAACGTTTTCCAAACAATGCAAAGGTGTATTAAAGAGGATACTCTTAAAATGGCCGTCATGGGTGGAGTATCTCCCTCCGCTCAGACAAATTTGTAAACAAATACCATAAGAAATTATTAAGACCTTTGCCTGTAAGATTGTCCTCTTTTTTCGCTGCGAATCAGCTGTACTGAAATTGTCCACATCACGAGCTAGGGATGATACCTGTCACAAAATATCCACTACTGCCCCAGGAGTTGAGCACTTTGTAGCAAGTAGCCTGAAGTCACTCCCATCACAGGGAAAATCAAATCACACATTTCACTGTTTTATCCATTCAAACAAAATCCGCACATGCCTATTTTCTAAAACATTACACGTTAAACTAACTTTACATACTTTAGAGTTGTACTTTCTTTGCCATGACCTTATTATAAAAACTTAATTAAACACTCTATCAAATATTAATACTGGACAGTAAAATTTTCTGATAAAACAGCCAATTATCTTTTGACACGAACAAACAGTGAAACACCAATTATCACGTTTCTGGACGATAACTATCCAATAAGAGAAAATCATTAGTGAAAAGAGAAGTGGGAAATCATGGTGGGTTAAATTTGATTTTGAATACTTTCAGGAATTTGCTGTATTTTTTGCCCCAAGTAGCACAAGAAAATTTTTAAAAAATTAGAGTTTTAAAAGCACCATGAAAACAGATTATACAAATTAGAACCAATTTTTTAAATGCTTTGTATGTTATGTATGAAAGTTTTCTTCTCTTCATTCATTTGACATAAATAAATCATTTTTTCCAGATGTTTGATTTTTCCTATTTGTGAAAGTTGTCATATTTTTCATTCCAGATAATGAGCAATATTGTCGTTGTTGTAAACACTAACGTTTTTGAGTTATTGATAAAAATATTCTATTGGATAAAATGGCACTCTTCACTGTTACCTGCAAATCCAGAGTTCCAGAGGTTAAAATTATCACCTGTGTGACCTTCAGTCTAAGACATTTTTTGTTAGGGACAGTCACAGGTGCAATGCTGTCCTGAGATAGGTGCTCCCTTAAAGTTCTGCCAGCAACCTGTGGATGGTCATGAGTTTTCCCGGGCTCTGCTTTCCACCCACCATGATGCTGGCCGCCGTCGTATAAGTGAAATATTCTTGAGCACGGCATAAAACACCAATCAAATAAATAAAACCAATAAATACTGTGGAACAAGTGGTATTTTCATTTTGTGGACATGTGACATATAAAAGGACTTTCAGATTGCCAGATGGAAAATTAAACTTAAATTCCAGGTGAATTCAAAAGATTACAAGTCTTCAAATCTGTCAACATTTTGACAATAATGTTAATAAGCCAATAGGCACAATGCAACTCGAACAGACTAGACTATTATCAAGACACAGCATAAGGATTTCCTGGATCTTATGAGGCTCATGTCAACATGTCAAAATTGTTCTCATAGTCAACATGTCAACATCATTTTCTTAGTCAACATGTCAACATCACTTTCATATCATATATGGACTGATAAAATTTAACTGATGTAATTGATTTGGTGTGCCCCAATGAAATGCTTCAATACAATAGCTTCCTTGTGATACAGATATTGTTTCGCATGAAAAAGCTGTCTGATGTTGTGAACAGTTTATGAAGATTTGCTGACATTTACATGCAATATGTGAACATAGCAAATTTTTGATTTCTCTGAAACTGGGATCAAAATTATTGTCAGTCTCATTTGTCACTTCAACAAGGCATGTGTTTCTGGAACTAAAGGCTTCAACCCTCATGACCCAGTCATCTCACATGCTTAAATATTTGTGGAGATATTGTAATATATACATCTGTGTAAACATATGCACCATATTTTTTCAGAACTTTGTAAAAATTTTATCGCTTAAAATATTGTAACAGTAAATATGAACATTGATAAATACAAGCATATTTTATGGTCTCATCTGTCAATAAATTACAAAATATGTGCACTTCAAATTCTGGACTTTAATCCTTCTTAATCCCTCTTCTTACGAGTTTGTAATTTCCTTGACTTATACTGCAAATTTCTGCACCAGTGAGAGGTAGGCTGATTGCTCAGTTGCCATGGAATGTCTGCTAACTACTTGCTCTTTTGCCCTCTTTGTCAAGCGAGCTCTCACATCAGGGGAAGTAAGCAAGAGTTCAGCCAGCTTTACAAAGTCCTGTCAACAGAGACAAGCAGACGCACTGTACGAGACTTTAGCACATAAAACTGAACAGTGGTACCCTGACTGTTTAAACCCATCAGGTACTCTAGATTGCCAATTAGGAAGTCCTGTATTTCCCAACAAGGGCTGTGTGTTATTTAGGCAGTGACAATGGCAATAAAGAATGAAGAATAACATGAGCCCACACACCCAAGGATAAATACAGTGACTGGAGATTACATAAATTTAGAGTGTTAGAGGCTGTTCATAGTGTGACCCACATACATATAAACAGAGAGGGTGGTGAACTAAACACTATTTTAATTCCCCACCACTCACCCATCTTGTTACCTGTGGACTGTGGAAGAGAAGTCCGTTATGCCCATGCTCAATTAGGTCACAGTTAGCGGGTATGTCCCGGGCAATTACAACTGTACCGACATCCATGGCCTGCAACAACAACCACAGGTAAACAAAATACAGGTGAGAGTCATACAGGCAAAAAAACAGCGGACGGAAAAGATGGTGCGGAGCAGAATGTGAACAGTTACGTAATACCAGAGATTATGATTTCCCGAGAAAAAGGGGAATTTTCCTTTAGCCTAGTGGTAGAAGCTTGGACTCCTAACCCAGAGATCGCTGGTTCAAATCCCCAGCTGGTAGAGTTGAAAAATTATAAATCCACATAATCAGACTTTCACAAACATGAATGAATGAATGAATGTTTGTGAAAGCGTGTATGAATGAATCTGAAAACTTCACTTGTAAACAAAATTAGTCTCACTGTCGCAGATCTGTTTGATTGTTAAACAGTGACTTTGCTAGACAATGTACAAGGAAATTTCCGCTTGGGCTGCCAGATGAATTTTACTGCTAATTTTACAGCCAAAAAAAACATAACTTTCTTCATCCTATTATATGTAAGACACACACAACAAACATCTCTTTCAAAAAAACATAGTTCTTATTCAAGAATACATAAATTTGCCTTCTTTATACTAGTTTGTTCTGAGTATGATATGTCAGGTGATTCCAGCTTTCAGGGACTAAATATGGCCCTAGTAACCTCATGAAAACATAATCTCTGGTATTACATAACTGTTCACAAGAAGATGAAAGCTCCACTCTAACTCAACATTTCAGCCAAAAAATTCCAAAATAAACTTCTCAAACATATCTGTGCTTTCACATTTGTTTACAGGAAGATTTCATTTATTTTCATTTGATTGGCATTTTACACAGCACTGAATAATATTTAACTTATATGACAGTGGCCAGCATTATAGTGGGAGGAAATCAGGCAGAGTCCAGGGCCCCATGACCACTTGCAGGTTGCTTGCTACATGACTAGAGTAGGTTTACAGCAACAAGGACAAATATGCAATGTAGAGGTAACACACCTGTCACAAAATGATTCATCAGATCAGTTCGTTTGGTAGCTTCTTTAACCCAACTTTCAACATGACTTGGGTCATTTCATGATTGCATCGCCAAGTACACAGAGGTAGATACTCTGTGAGTGCAACGATCAGTCATTAGGTCACTAGCTAGTCACAGATTTAAACAAAATGAAAACCTCATGTGTTTACCTAATGAAGCCTCGTGAGTTTTACGTGTGATGAACTGACCTCCAGTATGGCGGACGCCATGCCCTCGCTCCTAGACGAGTTGACCAGTGCTACACTATCCCTGATGGCGGCGTGGGTGTCCTCTAACTGCACCCCATCAATGTATGCCACACCTGGGGACCTGGGAGGAAAAGAGTACAGGACTAATTTAACTCAATGTCCACAAAGTAAGACACATGGACAGACATATCAAAAGGGCATCTGACCCTGACAATGTCATTTAGTGTCAACTGTAAATCATCAACAGTTTACCTGGATTCACGATAAATGAATCAGGCTAGGACTCCAGTCAAATATTATATTACCATTTTTGCAAAACCATACTTAGATGTACCATATCACAACCAGACACAAGTAATCATGGGATAAACTCTGAGGAATTATCTGCTAAATTATATGTGAAATACAGTAAACACTACTTTCTTGTCATTTTCACATGAGTGCCATGTCTCCTACAATGAGTGCCATGTCTCCCACAATAAGTGCCATGTCTCCCACAATGAGTGCCATGTCTCCCACAATGAGTGCCATGTCTCCTACAATAAGTGCCATGTCTCCCACAATGAGTGCCATGTCTCCCACAATGAGTGCCATGCCTCCCACAATGAGTGCCATGTCTCCCACAATGAGTGCCATGTCTCCCACAATAAGTGCCATGTCTCCCACAATGAGTGCCATGTCTCCTACAATAAGTGCCATGTCTCCCACAATAAGTGCCATGTCTCCCACAATGAGTACCATGTCTCCTATCTGACCATTTACATCATATTATGAGCAAGTTCCATGGACATACAGAAAGAATGGAAGATCGCGTTGTGGAGGTGTTAGATTGTTAGTGTTCACATGCTGTTTGCCATTAACACTGATCACACAGCTACCACACCCACTACCTAGTTAGCGATTAATGTATTGTCTCTGCTTAAGAACTCACATGGCCAGTGTGACAATGTACACACACACACACCACCTACAGCTAATGACCCTATGTAATATCTGTGCCTTGGAAATCAAATGGTCACTACAAAAAATGTGACTGTGTTCATCAACTTAACACATTTTCAGGTATTTTGCAGACAGAACAAGAAGCTTTCCACCTGCTGGAGCAAAGTCTCACAGTGCATTAAAAGTTAGTTAAAAATGGGTTAGCTCCAGTTGCCCATAATCATCCTCCATGAGGCACTACATGTATGCTCCAGTTGCCCATAATCATCATCCATGAGGCACTACATGTATGCTCCAGTTGCCCATAATCATCATCCATGAGGCACTACATGTATGCTACAGTTCCCCATAATCATCATCCATGAGGCACTACATGTATGCTCCAGTTCCCTATAATCATCCTCCACGAGGCACTACATGTATGCTCCAGTTCCCCATAATCATCACCCATGAGACACTACATGTATGCTCCAGTTCCCCATAATCATCACCCATGAGACACTACATGTATGCTCCAGTTCCCCATAATCATCACCCATGAGACACTACATGTATGCTCCAGTTCCCCATAATCATCACCCATGAGACACTACATGTAAGTACTGTCAATAATGACAACAGACAGAAACAAAAAAAAGAAACAGGAAAAGACACCAAATAAATTCTATAAGTAAATGTATTTAGAGAACAACAGAGCTAAGTTGTAGATGGCGTATTAGTATGGTAATCAACAGGTATACTTACACACCAAAATATGTGAGAATACATGTATATAACAAAACACACGTACTTGTATACATGTATGTGCACACGTGTACGCGAAAATACATTTACACAAAAACAAATGTACGTCATCTAAAATGAAATATAAACAAGTCCTCAACAAAGGTCAAAGTTTCAGATTTTGTTGAATGCCCCCCCCCCTCCCCCCTAACTAGTTTGACTTTTGTACAGATATTCCTTTGTAGTTGCAGGCGTAAAATTCATTGATTAAAATTTTAACTTCAATATGTGAATGGTCAGCAGAGAGCATACACTGGATTGGCACGGTTACCAGATCCATTTTGGCCAGTTGCTTAACAGGAAATTTTATCCAATCGAAACATTTCAAATGCTTAACCTCCACCTGAAGTTTGTTATCAAATTTCCATACACTGTTACTGGATGTTTACAAAATACAGAATAAAGTCAGTGCAGTGAGCACAAGTATTTTTTTCCTTGCCTATGACAACAATCTTTTAATACTTACATGTATGTGAAATAAATTAATTGTAATTAATACAAATCTGTTCGTTCACGCACTTTGTTGCTTTAGAACGATTCTTGTCACGAGTGTTCTTATAAAGCAATAAGGGACTGGAATGTTAGAACACTAATCTATAACAGTGAACCTGGTTTCTTAACACTAAAAAGGATGACCACTGTCATATAAGGGAAATATCCTTAACCTGAGCATGGCATACAATTATAAATAAATATAACACTGAACTCACCTGTCAACTTCCTGAATGAACTTTTGACAGTAGTCCTCCTCAATCTGCTTGGGATGTCAGAGATAAGAAAGTCTAATGAGAATATTGGGCATACTACGAAGAGAACAGTTCAAGTTTCAAAAAATGTCAGAAGTAAATTAGGCAATGGCGACATCACAAATCTTTTTCACTGGGAATTACTTTTGACATGCTCTGTTCGTTTACAAAACCTAAATTCTCCAAAGGGGGCTTCTTTCTTACATGTAGCTATGGAATTAATACAATATGAAACAGAGGCACGGCATTTACACTGTGTGGCATATATGAAATAATTCATTTTAATATTTTCACAGGATACTGCACTAGAAGTAGTGGACTGAATTCGCTGAATAGGTTTCAGGAACAATGAGCAAAAGAATCAATTAATGACCAATTTGCAGACAGTAATCTTTTATGGTTGTTATTAGAGGAAAGTAAGAAAAGTACGGAAAAGTAAGAAAAGTAAGAAAATAATATTAATACATGCATATGCTTGTATGTGTGCATGTATGTGTGCATGTATGTGTGCATGTATGTGTGCGTGTATGTGTGCATGTATGTGTGCATGTATGTGTGCGTGTATGTGTGCATGTATGTATGCAGGCTTGGGTATTCTTTCAGCCATACGACGACAAGGAGTAATTTGGTGTGTGTGTGTATATATAGTGTGTATTGCCACCACAGTGCTGGCAACTGTCGCCACTGAAGAATCATGCTGAAAACACTAGACATGAAACCCCACCCAGTTTCACTCACAGACTTCAAAGCCCTCGGAAAGCATCATTTAGAGTTGGATTTTATCAAAAAATTCTTTAAACATAGTTAGAAGACAATCTTTAATGTATATGTACATGGCAGCAGTCAGGTGGGAGAAACAGGTGGAAGAGTCTGGAGTAAACCACAGACCTTCAGCAAGTTACTGACGAACCCCCTGACTTAAAGCACAGTCAAACACACAGTGAGTGAGTTAGTGCTTGAGGTTTAACGTCATACTTAACAATTTATCAGTCATATGACGATGAAGGAATCCTTGGAGTGCATGTAATGTGCCTCCTTGTTGCAGGACAGATTTCCACTGCTCTTTTATCTAGTGCTGCTTTCTGAGATGCCTTACCGAAGGCAAGCAAGGCGCCCAGCCTGAGCCATTATACTGATACGGGTCAACCAGTCCCCTTCATGCTGAACAGCAAGCTAGAAAGTTACAACTTCCTCTCAGGTGTGACTCAACCCAGCACTGACTCTGGATCTACCGCTCCCGAAGTGGACACTCTCCCAACTGTGCTATCGGGGCCAGTCAGTCAAACACAGAAGAGCTTGTATCAAATACACCTGCCAGCGCTTTAACCATCTGAGCTAGCCCAAGTATGAGTGTAATTTCTACATGAACATGAAGATTTCATCCTGAAGCAAGAGCATGAGCAGTGCAGAATATTTACCCTCTTAGAGTCATACCTTAGGACCAAGGAAAACCAGGTAGGCAGACTGTTCATTGTTCACATGCCAGTCTGAAACACAGCAAGGTGAAAGCTGTCAATCACGTGCCCGTCTGAAACACTGCAAGCTGAAAGCTGTCAATGACATAATGTCTGCCCGGGGGCTGTTTCTCAAAGGGGTTGTAAGGTTACGCTGACCTAATCACCATGACGATGCATTCTGACAGCATACGTCACCTTGGTAATTGTGACCGATGTAACATTACGACCGCTCTGAGAAACACCTCTCAGGTTCTATAACATGTTTTCTATAATGCTGTGAACACCGGACTAGGATCAGTGAAAGGAAAAAATAATGCTTTATCCAGAAGTTTGAGAAAACTGAAGCTTGTTCTGTTCATGAGCCTAATGCACCTTCAAAAGCCTCAGAAGCTGAAAACTGCTGATGAGCCTAATGAACCTTTACCAGTCTCAGAAGCAGAAAACTGCTGATGAGCCTTATGCACCTTTACCAGTTTCAGAAGCAGAAAACTGCTGATGAGCCTAATGAACCTTTACCAGTCTCAGAAGCAGAAAACTGCTGATGAGCCTTATGCACCTTTACCAGTCTCAGAAGCAGAAAACTGCTGATGAGCCTAATGAACCTTTACCAGTCTCTGAAGCAGAAAACTGCTGATGGGCCTAATGAACCTTTACCAGTCTCTGAAGTAGAAAACTGCTGATGAGCCTAATGAACCTTTACCAGTCTCTGAAGCAGAAAACTGCTGATGGGCCTAATGAACCTTTACCAGTCTCATAAGCAGAAAACTGCTGGTGAGCCTAATGAACCTTTACCAGTCTCATAAGCAGAAAACTGCTGATGGGCCTAATGAACCTTTACCAGTCTCTGAAGCAGAAAACTGCTGATGGGCCTAATGAACCTTTACCAGTCTCATAAGCAGAAAACTGCTGATGAGCCTAATGAACCTTTACCAGTCTCAGAAGCAGAAAACTGCTGATGAGCCTAGAACCTTTACCAGTCTCAGAAGCAGAAAACTGCTGATGGGCCTAATGCACCTTCTCCAGTCTCAGAATCAGAAATCTGCTGATGAGCCTAATGAACCTTTACCAGTCTCATAAGCAGAAAACTGCTGATGAGCCTTATGCACCTTCTCCAGTCTCAGAAGCAGAAAACTGCTGGTGAGCCTAATGAACCTTTACCAGCCTCTGAAGCAGAAAACTGCTGGTGAGCCTAATGAACCTTTACCAGTCTCTGAAGTAGAAAACTGCTGATGAGCCTAATGAACCTTTACCAGTCTCTGAAGTAGAAAACTGCTGGTGAGCCTAATGAACCTTTACCAGTCTCAGAAGCAGAAAACTGCTGGTGAGCCTAATGAACCTTTACCAGTCTCAGAAGCAGAAAACTGCTGATGAGCCTAATGCACCTTCTCCAGTCTCAGAAGCAGAAAACTGCTGGTGAGCCTAATGAACCTTTACCAGCCTCTGAAGCAGAAAACTGCTGGTGAGCCTAATGAACCTTTACCAGTCTCTGAAGTAGAAAACTGCTGATGAGCCTAATGCACCTTTACCAGTCTCTGAAGTAGAAAACTGCTGGTGAGCCTAATGAACCTTTACCAGTCTCAGAAGCAGAAAACTGCTGATGAGCCTAATGCACCTTCTCCAGTCTCTGAAGCAGAAAACTGCTGGTGAGCCTAATGAACCTTTACCAGCCTCTGAAGCAGAAAACTGCTGGTGAGCCTAATGAACCTTTACCAGTCTCTGAAGTAGAAAACTGCTGATGAGCCTAATGAACCTTTACCAGTCTCTGAAGCAGAAAACTGCTGATGAACCTAATGCACCTTTACCAGTCTCATAAGCAGAAAACTGCTGGTGAGCCTAATGAACCTTTACCAGTCTCAGAAGCAGAAAACTGCTGATGAGTCTAATGAACCTTTACCAGTCTCTGAAGCAGAAAACTGCTGATGAGCCTAATGAACCTTTACCAGTCTCTGAAGCAGAAAACTGCTGATGAGTCTAATGAACCTTTACCAGTCTCTGAAGCAGAAAACTGCTGGTGAGCCTAATGAACCTTTACCAGTCTCAGAAGCAGAAAACTGCAGATGAGCCTAATGAACCTTTACCAGTCTCTGAAGCAGAAAACTGCTGGTGAGCCTAATGAACCTTTACCAGTCTCATAAGCAGAAAACTGCTGATGAGCCTAATGAACCTTTACCAGTCTCAGAAGCAGAAAACTGCTGGTGAGCCTAATGAACCTTTACCAGTCTCATAAGCAGAAAACTGCTGGTGAGCCTAATGCACCTTTACCAGTCTCAGAAGCAGAAAACTGCTGATGAGCCTAATGAACCTTTACCAGTCTCAGAAGTAGAAAACTGCTGGTGAGCCTAATGAACCTTTACCAGTCTCATAAGCAGAAAACTGCTGGTGAGCCTAATGAACCTTTACCAGTCTCAGAAGCAAAAAACTGCTGGTGAGCCTAATGAACCTTTACCAGTTTCAGAAGCAGAAAACTGCTGATGAGCCTAATGAACCTTTACCAGTCTCTGAAGCAGAAAACTGCTGATGAGCCTAATGAACCTTTACCAGTCTCAGAAGCAGAAAACTGCTGATGAGCCTAATGAATCTTTACCAGTCTCAGAAGCAGAAAACTGCTGATGAGCCTAATGAACCTTTACCAGTCTCAGAAGCAGAAAACTGCTGATGGGCCTAATGCACCTTCTCCAGTCTCAGAAGCAGAAAACTGCTGATGAGCCTAATGAACCTTTACCAGCCTCTGAAGTAGAAAACTGCTGATGAGCCTAATGAACCTTTACCAGTCTCTGAAGTAGAAAACTGCTGATGAGCCTAATGAACCTTTACCAGCCTCAGAAGCAGAAAACAGCTGATGAGCCTAATGAACCTTTACCAGTCTCTGAAGTAGAAAACTGCTGTTGCTTAAAATGTATAACATTTGGCAAATGATAATCACTGAAAAATAATTCAAAACCACACATATCAAAAGTATACACTTTTTTTGGTATATCCCACCCATATGTTGAGAGAAAAAAAAAACCTCCTACTCCATGTAACACAAGAATAAAACACATCATCATACAACACTCCCTATGTGGAGTCAAGCTACAAATATGTCAGATACAAGAGTCTGATTTACTGTATTCCAACTAAAGTTTAACATTTCTCAGGTGATACATCTGATTTTATTCATACATCTTTTAAGGGCACTTAAGGCTTTTCTCTGAAGTTTGATTTATTTATTTACGTTCAATGACTTTGTGTGCTTCTGAAAGTGCATTTTCACTTGAGGGGAAATACAGTAACTTAGATAATTCCCTGTTCATGTGTGGAGATAGAAGAATGAATCAATGAATGAATGATTAACGCTTCACGCCAAGTTGGCAATATTTCAGCCATATCATCACAGGAGTTTGAAATGAAGACTATAAGCTCCTCACCTGACCTTACCTGAGAAAGCCTGGATCAGAAACAGAGGGTCCTTGACAGCCCGAATTCCTCCCACCACTAGGAAGATGCTGACCTCTGAGATGCCTGTCGGACCTCCAGAGGTCACCACATCAGTCTGAGTTCCAGAGGTCACCACATCAGTCTGACCTCCAGAGGTCACCACATCAGTTTGACCCTTGAAGGTCATGACACCCATACGCCTGAAGTAGTTCTGCAGGGAAAAACTGGATGGGCAGGTGCAGACAGCTGGGAAAAAAAAGACAGCTTGATTACTCATGCATTATGGAGACACCGTAAAACAAGCTCCCTACCTTTTAGAGTTGTCAGGCTGACAGGACAAAAACAGCCATTACTGTCCAAGAAAATGTATGAAACAATGTGAAAGTTTGTCAAATCTGATCTCTAACTTGACACAGGGATGTGTCATTGATTTATGGTCATGAAAACAATCAGATTTTTGTTCACTATGTTCACGATACAAGTACAATACAGGATCCAATTTTCCTGACGATTATTGGCTATATCATTGCTAAAATCATTATTACCACCAATAAGAGATGGACATTACTGAAGGTGTAAACTTCTCTGAATTCATTATTCTTCTTCAAACAAAAATGAAACTTTTGTAGTTGTGAACCATAGATTAGTAAACAAAAAAAATGATGGATTCCACTAATTCACAAAAAAAAGTACATGTCTGTTGCCATAATGAAGCTATGTACTAAGTAACTGTACAGGTGAGAAAGCTTTACCTTGTGGAATAATGGCAATATCTGAACAAGAAATTTCTGGCTGGCAAAAAACAGAAAAGAGAAATGTCAAAGTATTTTTTTATATATAAAACAACTTTGAAAAATGACACACATAATTAACTTAACCTGAGCCAGTGAGAGTTGACAGCAGTTATATGACTATGGTTCGGGCTTAAGAGGTTCTACAGTGCAGGATTTTGGACAATATGTGAGATTTATAAAAAAAACTACTATGGAACTTTTGAATCTCAAAGCAACATTTTACATGCATTGATCTGCCAGACAGTTACACTGTTAAATGTAAGGTACATGTAACTGAATAAAAAGTTTTGAAAAAGTTGACAAAATGCTTTTCCTTAAACCCAGGATATAGATAACACCAAAGAATACGTACATAATATACTTTAAATGGGAATTCTTCTAGGACTAACTTGCTCATTTTCATGATTCTGACAGTTACTCTACTGATTTTAGGTGTTTCAGGGTTTCTTTGGAACATAGGAAGGTATTGTACTGGACAACTGTAAATTTCAGCACCAAAAATAACATTTTCAGACATTTCTTTGCCTCTAAAAATGCACTTTTGTGGGGGAAATTTTAGGTCATTTAGGGTATTTATTTACCAAGTTCACTTGATTTGTATTTCATGCTGTGCTTAATTAATTCACATGTATTTATTTCATTGCTGGTTTTAAGAATTTGCTGTGCTCAAGATATTTCACTTCCGTGAAGGTTTACAGTTTTTTACGCCATACTCAAGAATATTTCTATTCTACAATGGCGCACAGCATTATGACGGGAGAAAACCAGGCAGAGCCCGGGGGAAACCCACAACCATCCACTGGTTGCCCACAGACCTTCCTACGTATGATGGAGACGAAGCCAGCATGAACTGGATTTGAACTCACAGCGACTGCATTGAAGAGAGCTAGGCTCCTTGGTCACTGTCCTGCACTAAGCCATGGATACCCACAGTATATAGAAACCACCCCAAAACCTAACAAACCCCTGGATTTATAGCTACACCAGAATCTTACCCATTTTTGAGAACTTCAGTCACAAGAGACCTTCCAAATGCGACAATCTTTCTTGAGGTCAAACAACAAAGAAAGAGTAAATATCAGGTGATTGGTAAACAAGGAAGGCATGATGACAAACCAATGTTGACCACATGGCTGGGATGAGGCAAAGTTATATAGGTGTGAATGCCTGGATATGTACTGTCAGGTTTATTAAGGGACCGTATTCAGTCATCGTTCGAGGGCTAGACGCGGTTGCGATATCTTGCCTAAGATGGCAACACGGCGGGTGTAAGTCACTGGGTGTCCTACATTGGGCAGTCCAGCGTAGTCTCCCGCTGTGAAAATCGGCTAGACTCCACGCGGCTTGCTCAAACTGAAAAATAGTTCCGATCTTTCAGCAAGAACAACATTTGGATAGGCACTGTGGCCAAATAAAGATTTGAATCCTTAAAGGAAAAGGGGGTGGAGTTGAAACCATGCCAGTTTTTAGCTCTGAGAACAGAATTCAATAATAGCTGACAAAAGCAAAGCATTAAATGGAATGGCTTCATCTGTTTCCTGGCTTCCAATATCCTTTTCAAGGTAACACACTGATGTCTGCAACATCAGCTGACAAAAAGAAAATATTAAATAAAGTGGCTTGTTTAGTGTGGAGTATGGCCGCCCACGGGCCAAGTGAATTATTTGCTGCCTTACTTAATTATTTGTATGCATGGGAATTATAAAACTACAATACTGGCCGAAACGAGAAACCGCATGATGATAGCCCGAGAAAAACATGGCTCTGGAAGGAAGTACGTTAGGTGCAGACAAGTGGAAAGTTTTACAATCTTCAATATTTATCACTGTAACTGGACTGGGTGTAAGTTTAAATCAAACACGTCAATCGCAGAGTGCTATGATTTTGTTGGGACAATTCCTAATATTAATACAGTAATTTACAACACGCGTTCAGTATCGGAGGTTTACTACCTCAGGCACGATTTGTCCGACTCGCCACAACAGCTGATATCAATACGCCAGTTGTATGTGGTCACTCCTGCTGAACACTCCATGAAGACAAACGAAGTCAACTAAAAAGGCCGCAGGTGGTATACCAACTCTCGTCAAGCGCTGACTTATCAATCTATCATGGCACGACTGGTGCAGGGTGCTACCATGTTAACAGTCATCGTGCCACGACTGAACCGAAAACGAAGGCTGAAGACGGTCCCTAACACTTTCTGCACTTTCCATAAAAGAAAAAAGCGCTTTGTCTTGGAATACAGACCTGCGAGGGACAGAAAACAAAAGTTTTGCAGCTTAGTAAACAGCTGAGAGTCAGCCCTCTCAGATCATCCTAACCTGATACAGAGGAGCCGAAATACAAGTACTCTATATGTCAACAGCCAGTCATTCCTAGTTTGTATTCCCTGTCAAGGCGACCGACGTGACATTGTTCACTCTTGCCTTCTTTACACAATTTTGTCGTCATATGACTGAAAAATTATTAAGTATGTTAAACCCCAAGCACTCACTCACTCTTTACACAATTCACCTGCGTTTATGAAGGCTTTTGTCCTAGCATCCAATATAATGTTAAAAATCAAATCATACATGGATTTTTGATTTGATTGGTGTTATACGCCGTACCCAAAAATATTTCACTTATACAACGGCGGCCAGCATTATGGTGGGTGGAAACCGGGTACAACCCAGGGGAAACCCACGACCATCTGCAGGTTGCTGGCAGACCTTCCCACCTATGGGCATACATGGAAGATTTAGCCCTATTTTTACATGCCATCATATTGAAGACTTAAGGTACATACCTGGCTCTATGCAGAACTGTCCTCATCAGCTCAAACTTCTCTGGATCTTTACTATAGTCATGAACATCTGTACCTCCCAGAATCACAGCATAAGGGACGGGGCAGCCTGAAGGGGAGACGCAGGCACAAGGGAGATAAATGTATACACGATCATGACAATCATTCAACTGGTTAGCAGCTGTTCTTTATTTAGGGAATTAACGTGATGCATTTAACATGATTTCAGTCATATCACGAGGATGTTTTCTTGTATCAAATCACCGCAACATGGACAATTGTGCTGCTGCCTCACTGTAAAACAATATTCAAGAATTTTTCTTTAATACAAAACTGTGAGTTTAATGTTTTAAAGGATATATGAAGCAGTTTATTTTATCCCTTAATTAGTGAGTGAGTGTGTGCTTTGGGTTTAACATCGTACTTAACAATTTTTCAGTCATATGCTGACAAAACAATACTTACAATGCATGCAATGTACCTCCTTGTTGCAGGACGGATTTTCACCGCTCTTTTATCTAGTGCTGCTTCACGGAGATGACTATACCTAAGGCAAATGAGCTGCTTCACCCGAGCCACTATACTGATACGGGTCAACCAGCAGCTGTACTATCTTCTTCCTGCTGAAGCTGCAACTGCCTCTTTTAAAGTCTATGGTGTGACTCGACCCAGGATTTACCCTGGATCTACCGCTCCCAAACCAGATGCTCTACCAACTGTGCTAGCAAGGCTGGTATATCCCTTAATTAATATGCAGTTTGGAATGTATTCTTACTTAAAGAAGCACAAAAAAGGTTTTCAACTTTCTTCTTGGGACATAAAAATGGCTTTAAACCACATACAGTTTTTTGTAAGGCCCCTGCAGTCAGTCCAGTAGCATGTCACCCCCATCCATCCCACTATTACTTCCATGTGATAACTTACCTGTGAGTATGATACCTGAGTGGTAGGCATGCAGACTAAGAACAAACTTCACATGTCTGGTTGATATGTACTCCTGGAAAGACTGATTGTTCAAAAATGTCTTAGTCTCTTCCATAAGGCACTGGTAACCAGCATTCTCAAAGTGATATCTGTCCAAAGATCAAAAGATTCTTTAAGTTAGTGAATTTAAGAAATAGTGGTATGTTATAAATGTTGTTAGCTTGGTTAGCATAGTTTCTGAAATAAATATAAATAAACGCAAGAAATAAATATAAGACGTCATGTGAGAGAAAACTTTCACCCAGGATTCCACTGAACTCACAACAAATTTAACCACACAGCATAAAAATAATACTTACATGCATAAAACAGAACAAGTTAGATACAAATTTCTCCTTCATTACTTTGGACACCTATCACATGTATGAAATGCATTTGTTTGAAATGTATAAAGGAATACCAGCAGCAATGTGGTGAGTACAGCCCCTGAGGGGAATCTTCATGGATGTTGCTGATGGATATGTTGTTACCATGACAACCACATAAGTGGACAAATGTGTCCACCAAAAATGAAAACTTTATATGGAAAACAGTTGGAGTTGCAGCCGGGACACAAAATCATTTCTATATATATATATATACATATACATGTAAAAGGAAAATGGTTATCTGGTTACCATGACAACTGCAGAAATGGACAAATGTGAGTTGTGACACATCTGTGTATCTATGTATCCACCAAAAAGTAAAACTCTGCATGGAAAATAGTTGGAGTTGTAGCCCAGACACAAAATCATATCTATTTATATAGCATACAAGGAAAATGGCTATCTGGTTACCAGGACAACCGTGAAAATGGACAAATGTAAGTTGCAACACATAGTCATCTGTGTATATATGTATCCACCAAAAATTAAAACCCTATGTAGAAAACTGTTGGAGTTATAGCCTGGATACAAAATCATATCTATTTATATAGTATCATTGCTACAGGTAAGAGGCGTCCAGGCGTTAATACCCTTAAAAAATCTGATGAAATGCTTCTAAAATTAAAACAGAGCGTATTGTATAGGCCTGAAGATTTGTGTGTATACGCCTAAGTTTCCGAAAGCTTGTGTAAGTGCAAGATTTAAAGTAGATAGCCCTGCCAAAATCAAAAGTAACTCTTCGCAGCGAACCATGTGCTCGACGTTTTGACGAAGTGTTTTCAGACACTCTAGGCTATAGCAAAAGCTCCTGTGCCACCACCCACAGCAGTGGAGATTGCCTATATGATATTTGTCTTTGTGACATTATCAAGTGCTTACCATGAAGAAGATGTAGCAATGGGTTAAAAATGGTCTTTTTGGTTACTATACTGCAAGTTCTGCTTCAAAGCTGCACAAAATCATCCTAATATTGCTCCCAAATGTCCGATTTCAATTCACCAAGAATCGTCAGTCAATCGGGAAAACGTTGGCCCTTACATTTGGATTTAGCCCATATCAACAATTGCTTTATCATATTTTGACCCAAAGACGATAAGTTTGTGCGGGCCAAGAAATTTTTAGACGGGTAAAAGAAAATTTACCTGTCTAATAAACCCCACACAGGTTGATGCGAAATAAATGTATTAATTTCATTCCTCCTGCAGAAGAGCAGAAAAAATTACAGTATTATAGAATGTTTTTGAGTAACCGACACATCTACTGGTGTACTGGGTAGTCCTGTCTACAAAGGAAAGAATCTCTGTACATGTCGGCCTATCTATACATGCATGCACATGTAGGTCTATATCTTTTCTTCATCACCTTTCACTCGATCAACTTCACATTTTCAACGTGTATTACTGGTGGACAAAATATTGAAGTGTTGAGTATTTTGCATCCCTTTGGTTCAATGTTGGGAGTACCGTACTCCCTCTGCCAAAAAATTATTTGTGGAACTGTAGTATACATATGGAAATAGCAATCTGGTAACCATGACAACCTCCAAAATGGACAAATGTGAATCGCGTAGCGTTGTCATCAAAAAATTATTTGTGGAACTGTAGTTTACATACGGAAACAGCAATCTGGTAACCATGACAACCTCCAAAATGGACAAATATGAATCGCGTAGCGTTGTCATCAAAAAATTATTTGTGGAACTGTAGTATACATATGGAAATAGCAATCTGGTAACCATGACAACCGCCAAAATGGACAAATGTGAATCGCGTAGGGTTGTCATCAAAAAATTATTTGTGGAACTGTAGTATACATACGGAAATAGCAATCTAGTAACCATGACAACCGCCAAAATGGACAAATGTGAATCGCATAGCGTTGTCATCTGTGTATGTATCCGCAAAAAATGAAAACTAGCCCAGGGCCCAGTTACACAAAGAGGTCATACATGAACGTTAATCACGCATATAGAACAACGGTACAGAAATAGTGGTGTGCAAACTATGGTACCACTTATGTACCATAAAAAATGTTGTACATCGCTGTGTGAAACTGGGCCCTGATTTATAGCCTGGACACCAATTCATATCTATTTACATGTATATAGTGTATAAAAAAATGGCAATCAGGTAACCATGACAACCGCTCAAATAGGCAAATTATGGGAGTATCTATGTATCAATGAATCCACCAAAAGCTAAAATTTTATGCAAATAACAGTTGGAGTTGTAGCCCGGGCATGAAACCGTATCTAATTATACATTTATAAAATAAGGAAAATGGCTATGTGGTCACCATAACAACCACAGAAATGAACAAAGGTGAGTCGCCACACATTGTCATTTGTGTACCTATGTATCCACCAAACTTCAAAAACTCTGTGGGAAACAACTGGAGATAGCCCGGACACAAATGTGGACAGACAAAATTGCTATAAACTACGCTATGCCTAATGGCAAAGGTGCATAACTAGATAAACAAAACCAAAAATTAACAGAACCATATCTACCTGAGCCTAACTGAACCACACCTCCCATAGGCTAACAGAACCACACTTCCCAAAGCCTAATAGAGCAACACCTCCCATAGGCAAAAGAGAGCCACACTTCCCAAAGCCTAACAGACTCACACCCTCCATAGGCCAAAGAGAGTCACACTTTCCAAAGCCTAACAGGGTCACACCCCCCATAGGCCAAAGAGAGCCAAACCTCCCAAAGCCGAACATAGCTACATGTACATCTCCCAAAGCCTAACAGAACCACACCTCCCAAAGCCTAACAGAACCACATCTCCCAAAGCCGAACAGAACCACACCTCCCAAAGCCTAACAGAGCCACATCTCCCAAAGCCGAACAGAACCACACCTCCCATAGGCCAAAGAGAGCCACACCTCCCAAAGCCTAACAGAGCCACATCTCCCAAAGCCTAACAGAACCACACCTCCCAAAGCCTAACAGAGCCACATCTCCCAAAGTCTAACAGAACCACACTTCCCAAAGCCTAATAGAGCCACACCTCCTAAAGCCTAACACAACCACACTTACCTGAGCCTCACAGCTGTGGAGTAATTCCCACTCATCTTCTTGAGGGGAGCCAGCAACAGAATGGTAGTGCGTCTGGGTGTCATGGCTGACTGTGGGGGTGATAGGGGGCCCCTGATGGAGGCTGGACTCACCCCTCCCTCCCTCTGCATCACCACAGCCCACTAAGACCAACGCATCCTGAATTCACAGTCACAGGTCTTTCCACAGTCAACTTCACCTGGATAGTACAGGACCTTCGATAAGTTAAAACACAAACAGGTGTAAAAAAATTTTTTACGACGAGATACCATGACGAGATGTTACTTTCTATGCATATCATTTATTTTTTCCTGCATTTGACTGTTGTTTCAATCATACAAAAACTGTAACTGAGTTACAAATGTCAGGAACCCAGAGTGAGTGGCTTAAGCCATCAACTTTTGGCTTTTCCAGTGTTACTTACCAACTACCCCATGTGTACCACATTGGTGAAACTCACACCACCAAATGTAAAGAATTCGCATCTGAAAGAGCTGTCACCTGTTGTAAGGCGTAGGCAGATATTTCTACTCATCTCTTCATACTGCGCTGGCAGAGCATCACAGACTCAGTGACAACCTCTGACGTACAGTAAACCATACGTTATTTCACACCTAGCTACAAAACTTCTTTCTAAACATTGTCTCCAGCCCAAAACAAGTGCCACTTTGGCTCTTTATAGAGTCTTGTACCCTTCAACATGAATGCATATGGCCAACCAGACCCAAATTCATGACAAGGTAAACTATTTGAAAAAAAAAAAAATGCCATTAGACGTATCAGGTTTAAAGCGCGCATGCTGTCAAGGAACTGTCATGACTGTGATGAAGGAAAAATGGCTGCTGCTTTTGTGAGGGCCATGTCATGCCATTTACACTTAGTGAAATATATGTGGGTAGGGTGTATATATGTGCAGGCTGAACGTATGACCTACAGTTGACACCTTTTGTGGACTGCAGCCATCGTTTACAAATGACTTATCAGGCTTGTGAAACGGTGTAGGACTTAACATAGTTTGCTGCTGTGGCCAAGTACAAGAAGACACAGCTTTAAAGTACAGCTTTAAACCTGCTGTGGCCAAGTACAAGAAGAAGAGTTATAACAGCCACAAGTCTGCTGACCGTTTCGTTCACCGTTTAGATAATCTTACCCTAACGGTAACAAATATAAACCATTAATCCTATTATAATCAATGTACCGGGTAGGCCTACATGTAATAGATAGTTTTTTTTATTAATTTCGAATATCTGTATTAATCGGTGTATTACATTCGACTGATGAGGATAGCAAAGGAGGTTTCAAACGACGCAGGCAAGTCAAAATGATTATTCCCCCACGACAGTCTAAATGTACAACTGTCAGCGATTTCTCACATAATCATGTACCTTCCTACAACAACAACAACAGCATCGCGAACTTAACAAATGCAAAGGCCGACAAACTACAAATAATGAATAGTTAAGTTAACATAAGTCACCTCAGATCCTTGAAAATGACCTAAACAAACGGGTAGAAATGTTGAAAGGACAGTTTTCCCCTACTTACGAACGTGTCATGTCAACCGATCGTTTCAATCCATCTACAAAACGTGCTCGTTATGTTTCGTCGGAGTCGCAACGTGCAAGAATTAACTCCCTTGACCTATCTATCTGTGTATTGTGATGATACCATGAAGGCATGAGGCATCCTGTGTGTTACCTTCTCCACAGTTTTCCAATAAGGCAGCACTGTTTTCAGTGGCCACATAACAACCCTGCAGGCAGAAAGCATTAATCAGACCGCTCAGCCAGAAAATCCTCATATCTTCCAAACAAACGCAGGTGTAAAATACACGCATGTACACCTCCTAAATGACTACACTTATTTGACAGTATATATTTACTGTGCACAAGGGGGCCTCCGTGGCTCAGTTCGTTAGCGCGCTAGCGCAGCGTAATGACCCAGGAGCCTCTCACCAGTGAGGTCGCTGTGAGGTCGTCCAGCTCATGCTGGCTTCCTCTACGGTCGTACGTGGAAAGGTCAGGCATCAGCCTGCGGATGGTTGTGGGTTTCCCCCAGGCTCTGCCCGGTTTCCACCCACCGTAATGCTGGCCGCCACCGTATAAGTAAAATATTCTTGAGTGCGGCGTAAAACACAAATCTAATAAATAAATAAATCAGTAAATAAAATAAATAAATCACTGTACACACAGTTATCATTGCAATGAATGAAATGATAATGCAATGAAAGTCTGATTTACATAAGCCAGTGAAACAAAAACTATGTAATGATCCACTCAAAGAAAACCGGTTTTCAAATTGCTAGCTGACTATGACATCATTATGCAACAAAGTCAAGAAATTAAGGTGGTCACACAATCCTGATGAGCAATACAATACACTGCTTTTCACAGAAATAAACACAAGTCTTGTAATGTAACACAATTGTCAATCTTTATTCATTTTCAACAACTTTTCAATTTACAAATAACAATACAATATAAATATTTACAATAATTTACAGCTGTAAGATCACAGACACTATGAGATCTTTTGAGCCCTGATATTTTTAATACATTCCAATACTTCATGTCCACATGAATATCATGAGCTTTACTGAATTATTCTTGAGTACAAATCTAACATAAAATGAAAAAGACAAACAGCAGGAATTCCTCCACCTGTTTCACACGATTTCCACAATAATATTACATGAAATTACATTAACAAAAAGTTTCCATGTAAATTCCAAAATGTCTGTAACAAGTTACATCATTTATCACCTTCCTCTACAGGAGAACTATCATGTTTAGAGCCATTGCTCCCCCCGGTTACCAGACTTTGACTTCCCGTGTAACTTTGACATGTATCCTTGTTTGTATCCTAACTCCTCCTTTTCAGCCAAGGAATTACCATCCATCCACTTGAGAGGCTCATCACACGTGCTTATCACAGTGTTTTTGTCATTCTCAGAGGGCTTACTGCCATGCTCACCCACCACCTGTTTCACAATGAAGACATATCATTCCAGCTGATTCCTGGCAGACACACGTTCTCTGTGTTTTGCATCTAGCGTCATCGATTTTCCCTTCTCTGCCCGATTTCCTCCCACAGTAATGCTGGTCATTGCCGTGTCAATGAAATATTCTTGCATGCGGCATGAAATATCAATCAATAAAAGAAAGAAATAAACTCAACATTATTTAAAATAGTAATACAAAATACAAATAGTAAACAATCTTTCTTGGCAGAGCAGTTAGCTTGGTTAGTGTGCTGCTGTAGCACAATGATTCGGGAGTCCCTCACCACTGTGGTGGCTGTGACTTCAAGTCCAGGGCATGCTGGCTTCCTCTCCAGCTGTACATGGGAAGGTCTTCTAGCAACCCGCTGACGGCTCTGGCTAGTTTCCCTCCATTATAATGGCTGGCACAGTATCAGTGAAATACTTTTGAGTATAGTGTAAAGCTCCAATCTAATAAATAAATCAATTAAATTTAGTGCTGCCTCACTGGACAACCATGGAGAAGATGCCTGAAATGATGCTTCATTCTGTCACAGTCTCGTGACACTTGTGTGACCAATTACTGGTGTGTCACTTAATTATGCTAAGTGCAAAGCGACGATTGAAAGAATCAAAAAGGAGAAACAAAAATGGCTGACATATCCGTGATTGGATTAAGGATTGAACTCTGATCTCCTGCCAACACAGCAGACACTCTAGCCCCTCAGCCATCACAGTGCATCATTTAGCATACATGCATAACATGAGTTGTATATGGCTGCAAGCGCAAAAGCAGTGTTTGGTCTAGCCTTGAAGTACATGGAAGTAGAGTAATGGAGTTTGTCCAGGTTTTAAGGCACTTTTCTCCATGCATAAAAGTGACAACCATCATACATTTAATCGTAAAACGTTTCTTCTTTACAGCATTAAAACGGTACACCAATGAAATAAAGCAGACAACATATACCCAGCGGCTATGAATGTAACTAGAGTCCATTACTTATATTCCAAACCCAGTGGCTGTGGATATCAGCTTAAATTCAGTACATATATATATATACCCAACAGCTCTGAACATAACATGAAATTCAGTACATATATGCTCAGCAGTTGTGGTGGTTGTGAATTCTCCTTTAGTTCACACGTTAGTCTACACTGTCATGTTAAAGCTATGCTCTTCTTCATTTAAATATATCCAAGTCAGTTTCATCAAATTTTGTATACAAGTGGTACATTAGGCCTAAAATGTTATATTATTATGTTATTATATAATTTGTAATTTGTGCTGTAATTTTAGCACGATTTTGGAGCCTTTCAGTGGCTTTGGATATAGCCCAGGTATTGTTAATAATATACCCTCCTTGATTGCAAACTAGTCTTTGCAACTTTGCCATCATTACCAGTAAGCAAAAAAAATCTGATACCATCATCATGTCAATGTAATATATTTGTAAATCCATTATCTATCTACAGTCTAATAACTTCAGTACTTTATGAAGCTTACTGTTAAATTTTCACCATATCATTAGCGCACCACAGGTAAACGTAGACGGAGATGCTCTATTCTCCACGTATTTATATTGCGCTATCAAAACATGCAAATGACACGTATGAAAATAAGACAGACAAAAATTGTGACTGATCTGTTTTGGTAACAAATATAACTGAGCACTGGATGAGTTCTGACAGATAGTGAACATGAACACGCTGTGCATTGAGGTACCTTTTCCATGTACATGTTTACTGCAAAAGCCTGTCTGAATATTTACACAAAACACGATATTCTTAATATTTTCCTAAGGAATAAAAACAACAGGTATCTGCATTTTTTTGATGAATAAACGCGATGCCCTGAAGACCTTGTGTACGTATTTGAAAGCATTAAACGGTGCTCAAAAATAGCCACTCGTATTTTTCCGGAACATTCCACGGGTCCCGAAATCTCCCGAACGACGATTTGACCTCGTTTTCTACCACGTGATGTAAACAACTCTCCACAGCACCGTAGATCGGTCACGTTCGATGAAATCGAGAAATTTCTGCAGATGGGTATAAATATGTCTCGCACCGCCAATGCCTGTCAGAATCAGAGAAGTTCAACGTTACACAAGCTCATAGCGAGAGATAAATCCACATTATTCGTAAACTTTATTCGCCTTTAACAGCGATAGTGCTAGAAAATTTGACTGTGTACAACAACAACGCGACAGAAATATGGGAGTTTCAACGAAATCACCAGCGATTGGCATAGATTTGGGCACAACATATTCCTGTGTAGGTGTTTTCCAGCATGGTAAGGTGGAAATCATCGCCAACGACCAGGGAAACAGAACAACGCCAAGTTATGTGGCCTTTACAGACAGTGAGAGACTAATTGGCGATGCGGCCAAAAATCAGGTGGCTCTCAACCCTAAAAACACCGTGTTTGACGCCAAGCGATTGATCGGTCGGGATTTTAACGACCCTGTCGTTCAGGCGGATAAAAAACACTGGCCGTTTACTGTAGTGAACAAATTGGGCAAGCCACGGATCCAGGTGGAGTACAAATCAGAAGAAAAGACATTTGCACCTGAAGAAATCAGTTCCATGGTGCTCACCAAAATGAAAGAAACGGCCGAGGCTTTCCTTGGTCAGAAGGTGAAGGATGCGGTGATAACAGTTCCCGCATACTTCAACGATTCCCAGAGACAAGCCACCAAAGATGCTGGTGCCATCGCAGGACTTAATGTGCTGAGGATTATCAATGAACCCACCGCAGCGGCTCTGGCTTACGGACTGGATAAAAATCTGAAAGGTGAGAAAAATGTACTCATTTTTGATTTAGGAGGTGGAACGTTTGATGTGTCCATCCTCACCATAGACGAAGGATCCATGTTTGAGGTTCGGTCAACAGCTGGAGACACTCACTTGGGAGGGGAAGACTTCGACAACCGACTTGTGAACCATTTTGTCCAGGAGTTCAAGAGAAAACACCACAAAGACATCAGTGGTAATAAACGCTCACTTCGCCGTCTGCGTACAGCATGCGAACGAGCCAAGAGAACGCTGTCCAGCAGTGCCGATGCCAACATCGAGATCGACTCCCTGTTTGAGGGCATTGACTATTACACCAAAATCACACGGGCAAGGTTTGAGGAGTTGTGTTCAGATTTGTTCAGGGGAACCCTGGAACCTGTGGAGAAAGCTTTGCGAGATGCCAAGATGGACAAGTCACAAATCCACGAAATTGTCCTTGTTGGGGGCTCTACCAGGATTCCAAAAATCCAGAAACTGTTGAAGGACTTTATGAATGGAAAGGAGCTGAACAAGTCGATCAACCCTGACGAGGCTGTGGCTTATGGCGCTGCTGTCCAGGCTGCAATTTTGACCGGAGAACAGAGCGAGGTGATCAAAGATGTGCTACTTGTGGATGTGGCGCCATTGTCATTGGGAATTGAGACAGCTGGTGGAGTCATGACTAACCTGATTGAAAGGAACACCAGAATCCCGATGAAGACCTCCCAGATCTTCACCACTTATGCAGATAACCAGCCAGCTGTGACCATCCAGGTGTATGAGGGAGAGCGAGCCATGACCAAGGACAACAACAAACTTGGCACTTTCGAGCTGAATGGTATCCCACCTGCACCAAGAGGGGTGCCTCAGATAGAGGTTACCTTTGATATCGATGCCAACGGCATTTTGAACGTGTCTGCGCAGGATAAGAGCACTGGAAAGCAAAACAAAATCACCATCACAAATGACAAGGGCAGGCTGAGTAAAGAGGACATAGAGAGAATGTTGGCTGAGGCAGAGAAATACAAAGACGATGATGCAAAACACAGAGAACGCGTTTCTGCCAGGAATCAGCTGGAGGGATATGTCTTCAATGTGAAACAGGTGATGAGTGAGCATGGCAGTAAACTCTCTGAAAATGACAGAAACACTGTGATAAGCACATGTGATGAGACTCTGAAGTGGATGGATGGTAATTCCTTGGCTGAAAAGGAGGAGTTAGAATACAAACTCAAGGAGGTTCAGAACATTTGCTCTCCGATCATGTCAAAGTTACATGGGGAGCCAAAATCTGGTAACCCTAGTAGTAGTGGCTCTGCACATAATGGTCCCACAGTAGAAGAAGTTGATTAATGATATAATTTGAGAATTCATTTTGTTACAGACACAACTAATGTTTTTGTGAATTACATATTTTTGTAAAATTTTTATGCTATTGTGATATTACATTTAACTTTGCGTGAACATATAGAACATGGCAGAGTTATGCCTTAGTGCAATATACAATGAGATGCATGTGTCTGTTGTTTGATCGTGTAGAAGAGACATTATGAAAATGCTACTATTTAAGTCAAACTTACTGTAGTATTTAGTGTGGATGTGTATATGTTCATCATTTATTTTTATGTTCAGTATTAAGAAAAGCTCAAGTTCCATCCAGTTGTGCCACTGAACCAGGACTAAAAGATCTCATTGTTTGTGATATGAAATGTTTAAATGTGTGTATTTATTTACTTTATTGTTGAGAATAAATAAACATTCTCAATGAAGTTACAAGAACTGTTGGTGTGTATTTCTAAAGCCTTTTTGTGTTTGTGTATATAAGGAACAAAGCTTTCTTTGACATCTCTTTGGTGTCTTGACATTTTTCCATATACAGAAAAGTGTATCTTTAGAGTGTTATGATATACCTTTTGGTTGTGTTGTGAAGTTGCAGTTTGGCTTTAAATTGATATATCTCTTAAAATACCACTGTATACATGTATGTCACAATGTTGAGAAATGAGAGTAGCCCTTGTGTGATAAGAGATGGAAGAATTTTGTTGGCTGAGATCTATTTTCATGCTTTCTGCCTGCAGACCACCAACTTCTACAAGTAGTAGGGTCTGCTCCAGATGTACTAGCTGCCATGAAGTTGACATCGCTGGTTTCCTCCACTCTATTTCCTGACCAGCTCTCAGTAAGTGAAATAATTCGGAGTCAATTATAAACAACTTCTGCAAGTAGTAGGGTCTGCTCCAGATGTACTAGCTACCATGAAGTTGACATCGCTGGTTTCCTCCACCCTATTTCCTGACCAGCTCTAAGTAAGTGAAATAAGTCAAGTATAAACTCCATTACGATGAATATAGCAGGGTAGTTTATGTAACACTATCAACCTCAAAGAGGAAACTGTCCTGTAGTGTAACAGAAAACGTGTGGATTCGTAATCCAGAGATCCCGGGTATAAATTGCCAGCTGGTAAGTTCAGACACATAAACATGTACACTGGGCAATCAAACTTGGCAGTAGAAAGGCAAGCACCTTGAATTTGGCAACTCGACCACAGCGTCATCTTTCTTATCTACTCTTATAAGTCACTTCAATATAGTCATAGTATTTATTGTGGATGTCTTATTTATGGCATATGTTCTTGAGGTTTATCAAGCTGGTGACAAGTAACCAATTGTCATGGTTTGCCCTTCCCTGCCCGGTTTCCTCCCACAAGAATGCTGGTCATTTTTGTGTAAGTGAAATATTCTTCCATACAGCATAAAACAGCAATCAATTAAATACGTAACTAAATTCAACATTATTTCAGTGATATCACAGCAGTATCTCCTGAAATCAGGTGGGCTTTAATGAGACCCATATAATAGCAAACAGTCTTTGTTGGCCAAGCGGTTAGCTTGGTTAGTTTACTGGTGTAGCACAATGATTCGGGAATCCCTCACCAATGTGGTGGCTGTGACTTGAAGTCCAGGTCAGGCTGGCATTGTCTCCAGTCGTACGTGGGAAGGTCTTCTAGCAACCTGCCGATGGCTCTTCCCAGTTTCCCTTGAAAGATAAAGATTGAACTCTCATCTTCTGCCAACAAAGCAGACATACTAGCCCCTCAACTATGACAGTGCATCATTTGTCATACATGTATAACATGGATTTTTCAAGGCTTCACCTGCCCAATGGGTCTGATGGTTTCTAGCAGCTCACTGACCCTGGAATTGTATATGGCTGCAGGTTCAAAACCAGTGTTTGGCCAAGCCTTGAAGTACATGAAAGTACGGTAAGGTGGATTGTCCAGGTTTTAAAGCGGTTTTCTCCATGCATAAAAGTGACAACCATTATACATTTAACGGTAACATGATTCTTCTGTACAACATAAAACGGTACACCAATGAAATAAAGCAGACAACATATACCCAGCGGCTGTGGATGTAACTAGAATCCTTTACTTATAGGCTAAACCCAGTGGCTGTGGATGTAAACTCAAATTCAATACTTATATGTACCCAAAAACTGTGGATATAAGATGAAATTCAGTACATATATGCCTAGCAGTTGTGGTGGTTGTCGATAAAAAGCTGAAATTATTGGTTAATTTTTTTTTTTACTCAGTTAAGATGCCCGTTATTATCCTTTAGTTCACACATGCATGTCTACATTTCCATGTCAAAGTTATGCTCTTCTTCATTTAAAAATATCCAAGTCAGTTTCATCAAACTTTGTATGCAAGTGGTACATTAGGCCTAAACTGTTATATTGTTATGTTATTATTTCATTTGTAATATGGGGAGTTTTTCAGCAACTTTGGATCTAGCCCAGGTATTGGCCATAATAAACCCTGCGTAACGGTATATTGAAAACGAATCTTTGCACCTTTGTCATCATTACCAGTAAGACTGAAAAGTCTGTCATCATGAGTAGGCCGATGCATTATATTTGTAAATCCATTATCTGTCTACAGTCTAATCACTTAAGTACTTGTATGTAGCCTACGGTTAAATGTTCAATATATCATTAGCGCACCACAGGTAAATGTAGAAAGGGATGTTGTCTTCCGCACGTATTTATACTACGCAGTCAATACAGGCAAATGAAAGGTATAACAATACGACAAACAAAAACTGTGACTAATCTGTTTCGGTCATAAATATAACTGAGCACGGGATGAGTTCTGACAGATAGTGAACGTACACACGCTGTGCAATGAGTTCCCTTTTCCATGTACATGTTTACTGCAAAAGCCTGCCTGAATATTTACACAAAATCATGATATTTTCCTAAAAAAAATAAAAACAACAGGTATGTGCATTTTTGATGAATAAACGCGATGTCCTGAAGATCATGTATGTATATTTAAAAGCGTTAAACGGTGCTCCAAAATAGCCACTCGTATTTTTCCGGAACATTCCACGGGTCCCGGAATCTCCCGAACGACGATTTGACCTCGTTTTCTACCACGTGATGTAAACAACTATCCACAACAGCGTTGTTTGCGCAGATCGAGCACGTTCTATGAAATCGAGAAATTTCTGCAGATGGGTATAAATATGACTCGCACCGCCAATGCCTGTCAGAATCAGAGAAGTTCAACGTTACACAAGCTCATAGCGAGAGATAAATCCACATTATTCGTAAACTTTATTCGCCTTTAACAGCGATAGTACTAGAAAATTTTACTGTGTACAACAACAACGCGACAAAAATATGGGAGTTTCAACGAAATCACCAGCCATTGGCATAGATTTGGGCACAACATATTCCTGTGTAGGTGTTTTCCAGCATGGTAAGGTGGAAATCATCGCCAACGACCAGGGAAACAGAACAACGCCTAGTTATGTGGCCTTTACAGACAGCGAGAGACTGATCGGCGATGCGGCCAAAAATCAGGTGGCTGTCAACCCTAAAAATACCGTGTTTGACGCCAAGCGATTGATCGGTCGGGATTTTAACGACCCTGTCGTTCAGGCGGATAAAAAACACTGGCCGTTTACTGTAGTGAACAAATTGGGCAAGCCACGGATCCAGGTGGAGTACAAATCAGAAGAAAAGACATTTGCACCTGAAGAAATCAGTTCCATGGTGCTCACCAAAATGAAGGAGACGGCCGAGGCTTACCTGGGTCAGAAAGTGAAGGATGCGGTGATAACAGTTCCTGCGTACTTCAACGATTCCCAGAGACAAGCCACCAAAGATGCCGGTGCCATCGCAGGCCTTAATGTGCTGAGGATTATCAATGAGCCCACGGCAGCGGCTCTGGCTTACGGACTGGATAAAAACCTTAAAGGTGAGAAAAATGTACTTATTTTTGATTTAGGAGGTGGAACGTTTGATGTGTCCATCCTCACCATAGACGAAGGATCCATGTTTGAGGTTCGGTCAACAGCTGGAGACACTCACTTGGGAGGGGAAGACTTCGACAACCGACTTGTGAACCATTTTGTTCAGGAGTTCAAGAGAAAACACCACAAAGACATCAGTGGTAATAAACGCTCACTTCGCCGTCTGCGTACGGCATGCGAACGAGCCAAGAGAACGCTGTCCAGCAGTGCCGATGCCAACATCGAGATCGACTCCCTGTTTGAGGGCATTGACTATTACACCAAAATCACACGGGCAAGGTTTGAGGAGTTGTGTTCAGATTTGTTCAGGGGAACCCTGGAACCTGTGGAGAAAGCTTTGCGAGATGCCAAGATGGACAAGTCACAAATCCACGAAATTGTCCTTGTTGGGGGCTCTACCAGGATTCCAAAAATCCAGAAACTGTTGAAGGACTTTATGAATGGGAAAGAGCTGAACAAGTCGATCAACCCTGACGAGGCTGTGGCCTATGGCGCTGCTGTCCAGGCTGCAATTTTGACCGGAGAACAGAGCGAGGTGATCAAAGATGTCCTACTTGTGGATGTGGCGCCATTGTCATTGGGAATTGAAACAGCTGGTGGAGTCATGACTAACCTGATTGAAAGGAACACCAGAATCCCGATGAAAACCTCCCAGATCTTCACCACTTATGCAGATAACCAGCCAGCTGTGACCATCCAGGTGTACGAGGGAGAGCGAGCCATGACCAAGGACAACAACAAACTTGGCACCTTCGAGTTGAATGGCATCCCACCTGCACCAAGAGGGGTGCCTCAGATAGAGGTTACCTTTGATATCGACGCCAATGGCATTTTGAATGTGTCTGCGCAGGATAAGAGCACTGGAAAGCAAAACAAAATCACCATCACAAATGACAAGGGCAGGCTGAGTAAAGAGGACATTGAGAGAATGTTGGCTGAGGCAGAGAAATACAAAGACGATGATGCAAAACACAGAGAACGTGTTTCTGCCAGGAATCAGCTGGAGGGATATGTCTTCAATGTGAAACAGGTGGTGAGTGAGCATGGCAGTAAGCTCTCTGAGAATGACAGAAACACTGTGATAAGTACGTGTGATGAGACTCTGAAGTGGATGGATGGTAATTCCTTGGCTGAAAAGGAGGAGTTAGAATACAAACTTAAGGAGGTTCAGAACGTTTGCTCTCCGATCATATCAAAGTTACATGGGGAGTCAAATTCTGGTAACCCTGGTAACAGTAGCACTGCACATAATGGACCCACAGTAGAGGAAGTTGATTAATGATATAATTTGAGAATTCATTTTGTTACAGACACAACTAATGTTTTTGTGAATTACATATTTTTGTAAAATTTTTATGTTATTGTGATATTACATTTAACTTTGCGTGAACATATAGAACATGGCAGAGTTATTCCTTAGTGCAATATACAATGAGATGCATGTGTCTGTTGTTTGATTGTGTAGAAGAGACATTATGAAAATGCTACTGTTGAAGTTAAACTTACTGTAGTATTTAGTGTGGATGTGTAAATGTTCATCATGCATTTTTATGTTCAGTATTAAGAAAAGCTCAAGTTCCATCCAGTTGTGCCACTGAACCAGGACTAAAAGATCTCATTGTTTGTGATATGAAATGTTTAAATGTGTGTATTTATTTACTTTATTGTTGAGAATAAATAAACATTCTCAATGAAGTTACAAGAACTGTTGGTGTGTATTTCTAAAGCCTTTTTGTGTTTGTGTATATAAGGAACAAAGCTTTCTTTGACATCTCTTTGGTGTCTTGACATTTTTTCATATAAGTATGCAGAAAAGTGTATCTTTAGAGTGTTATGATATACCTTTTGGTTGTGTTGTGAAGTTGCAGTTTGGCTTTAAATTGATATATCTCTTAAAATACCACTGTATACATGTATGTCACAATGTTGAGAAATGAGAGTAGCCCTTGTGTGATAAGAGATGGAAGAATTTAGTTGGCTGAGATCTATTTTCATGCTTTCTGCCTGCAGACCACCAACTTCTGCAAGTAGTAGGGTCTGCTCCAAATCTACTAGCTGCCATGAAGTTGACATCGCTGGTTTCCTCCACCCTATCTCCTGACCAGCTCTCAGTAAGTGAAATATTCCTGAGTCAGGTATACACCTGATTAAGATGAATATTGCAGGGTAGTTTATGTAACTCTTTCTACCTCCAAGAGGGAACTGCCCAGAAGTGTAGTAGAAGATGTGTGCATTCGTAATCCAGAGATTGCTGGTTGAAATTCCCAGCTGCTAAGCTCAGACACATATAAACATGTACACTGGAAAATTAAACTTGGCAGTAGAAAAACTGCCTCCTTGAATTTGGCAACTCGACCACAACCTCATCTTTCTTATCTGCTCTTGTAAGTCACTTCGTTCTCGAACAAGATTTTTTTTTTGTTCAGCTGCTTTCAACATTATTTTCACTTCGACATTCTAGGGAATATCTGGCGGCAACTTACGGATGGTCATGGGTTTTCCCTTCTTTGCCCGGTTTCCTCCTACAGTAATGCTAGTCATTGCTATATAAGTGAAATATTCTTGCATATGGCATAAAACACCAATCAATTACATAAATAAATCAATTCAATATTATTTCAATGATATCACAGCAGTATCTCCTAAAATCAGGTTGGCTATAATGACACCCAATAAATAGTAAACAGTCTTTTTTGGCGAGCGGTTAGCTTGGTTAGTGTGCTGGTATAGCACAATGATTCAGGAGTCCCCGCACCAATGTGGTGGCTTGACTTCAAGTCCAGGTCATGCGGGCTTTGCCTCCAGTCATAGGTGGGAAGGTCTGCTAGCAACCTGCCGATGGCTCTGCCCAATTTCCATTCATTATAATGGCTGGCATAGTATCAGTGAAATACATTTGAGTATGGTGTAAAGCTCCAATGAAATAAGTAAATCTATTAAATATAGTGCTGCCTCACTGAACAACCATGGAGAAGACGCCTGACATGATGCTTCATTCTGTAACAGTGTCGTGACACTTGTGTGACCAGTAACTGGTGTGTCACTTAATTATATTATGTGCAAAGTGAGTTTTAAAAGAACCAAAAAAGGAGAAACAAAAATGGCTGACATATCTTTCGATGGACGAAGGATTGAACTCTGATCTCCAGCCAACACAGCAGACACTCTAGCCCCTCATCCATCACAGTGCATCATTTGACATACATATATAACATGGATTTTTGAAGGCTCCATCTGCCCAGTGGATCTGATGGTTTCTAGGAGGTCATTGACCCTGGAATTTTATATGGCTACAGGTTCAAAACCAGTGTTTGGCCAAGCCTTGAAGTACATGGAAGTAGGGTAATAGGTTTTGTCCAGGTTTTAAGGCACTTTTCTCCATGCATAAAAGTGATAACCATCATACATTTAATGGTAAAATGTTTCTTCTGTACAGCATAAAACGGTACACCAATTAAATATGACAACAACGCTTGTGTACTGTGACAATAACCGACCGACGACGCTTATGTACTGTGACAATAACCGACGGACGACCCCTGTGTACTGTGACAGTAACCAGTCGACCACGCTTGTGTACTGTGACAATAACCGACCGACGACGTTTGTGTACTATGACTATATTCGGCAAACGACGCTTGTGTACTGTGACAATAACCGACCGACGAGGCTTGTGTACTGTGGCAATAACCGACCGAAGATAACCGACCGACTACGCTTGCGTGCTGTAACAATAACCGACCGACGATGCTTATGTACTGTGACAATAACTGACCGACGACGCTTGTGTACTGTGACAATATTCGGCAAACGACGCTTATGTACTGTGACAATAACCGGCCGACGACGCTTGTGTACGGTGACAGTTAACCGCCGACAACTCTTGTGTACTGTGACAATAACGGGCCGACGACGCTTGTGTACTGTGACAATAACCGACCGACGACGCTTACATACTGTGATAATAACCAGTCGACGACGCTTGTGTACTGTGACAATAAACTACCGACGACGATTGTGTGGCCGTTTACACAGTCAAACGTTCGTTGAAGACCACTTGTGTTCCACCAACATGGTGTGCATATCTCTGCGTCACAGGTAGAAATTTCATCGGTGTGTCAGAGACTGCCTTATGCAAATAGCCGTTCACCAATGTTGTTGCGAGTAAGATTGAACGTGAATAAAATTTAACCAGCCTTTTCAGCAAATTAATACCAAATTAGTGTAGGAAAACATTATACGAAGCATATTCCCATATGCGACAAGCGTCATATACGCCCACATGAATTAGTTTTGAGACAACAAAGAAAGTTAAAAAATCACATTACCCATGCATGGCTGCAAGTTCACATGTAATAAGTGTATAAAAACGTTACACACAGTGTGCTGGACTTGCACACTGACTAAAAACCACCATAGTAATGCCTCGATTGACTCCAGAACAACACCAGAGGGCCCTGGGTATGGTATCCATGGGAGCCACCCATGCCCACATTGCAAGGACCTTCGGCTGCTCTCGTGTAACTGTGTCAAACTTGATGCAACGTTACAGACAGACAGGGCAGACATCGGACAGGCCAAGAACAGGCAGGCATGCGGTAACTACGCCCTGAGAAGACGGGTACATGCGTACCTTACACGTGATTAACCGCTTCTTGACAGTGACGTCATCGTCAATCAATGCCTTAGGTCAACGGGTTGTCGGCGGATCGTGTCCAGGAGACACATGGCTCAGGGAATTAGGGCCTAACGACCATTCAGAGGGCAGTTGTTGACAGCCCAACATCGTCACCAGAGGTTGCGATGGGCTCGAATCGTACGCCGTTGGCCTTGACGTGATTGGCAACGTCGTTTTTTCACGGATGAAAGCCGCTTCTGTCTGCTCCGAGCCGATGGCAGACAGCGGGTTTACCGTCGAAGAGGCGAACGAACGGCTGTATCATGCGTCCAGGAGGTGGTACCGCTTGGTTCCAGCAGCGTGATGGTGTGGGGTGGGGTTTGTGGAGAGGAACGAACACCACTGGTCATCATCTACAGGAACCTTACGTGGATGAAATTTGACGTCCTGTTGCCTTGCCATTCCTTCAACAGCAGCCACGTGCTGTCCTGTACCAGCATGACAACGCCAGACCCCTTACAGATCGAGTTGTGCAGAATTTCCTGGACGCCAGTATTCGTTGAGAACTTTACAACTGATGTCCAGTATCATTCCCAGACCTACTGATACAGAACTTCGTAAAGCCATTTTCGTATACTTTTTTTTGGAAATCATAAATGACATTGTCTTTGATAAAATACAACACAATTACAAAAAAGCTGCAAACATTTCTGGCAAATTTACAAGACCTGCTTCATTTGAAGTCTCCCTTAGAATTATAGGCGCAAATAATGCCAAGTTTTTACTCTAAACAAATTCCATGCAGATGCAGATTGTTTTTCTGATTATTCAATCACGATTTTGGGAGAGATGGATAAGCTACGTGTAATGGTAACCGTTCACCAGGAGAACGGCCTTGTAATTATAGCGTCTGACTGAATAAATAAGTCAACAACTTTACCAAACTTTTTAAAAAGCGTGGAAGGACCTCTATGGTAAGGTTTGTTATTGTTTGCAGTCAACTTTTGTAATTATCCACAAACCCACATGTACCCACAAACTTGTGCGCCAACTGAACTGGTGGAAAGATTTGGGTGGTACGGTTTTCTGTTTTGTGGTAAGGTTTTCTGTTTTGTGAGATTACAATACTTCTGTAATCTGCAGCTTTGGGAAAACTGAGTTCAGTGAAACATTTTTGGTGCTTAGGTCTGAAATTTATTTGGGGTAAATACTTCGGTAATTGAAACGTGGTAAGGGGTATGGTTGGTAAGGTTTTCTGTTTTGTAAGGTCACAATACGTTTGTAATCAGCAACTTTGTAAACGTTGTGATAGGTACGTTTTGTTGTTTTGTAGTACGTGTATACGCAGAAGGCTCGTACGATTTGACGAAAGAGTCAGTATTTTCCAAGATTCAAATAACGATTGATGTGATCAGTGCGTATTATTTTCAGCTGTGTCTCTTTTTCTGTCGTCCTCGTATGTGAATGTTTGGCGTGTTACACAGCTCCTCTTTGTCGTATTTTTGGTTAAGAGTTCGAAACAGTATTGTGAGTACAATGACAATTATCTCTGTTTGCGTATCAAAAAACAAAAAAAAAATACTATGTGAATATTGTCATAAGGTGATGTGAAAAAGATCTACATTTTCCTTGATTTATCTATTTATTTGATTGGTGTTTTACGCCGTACTCAAGAATATTTCACTTTCACGCTGGCGGTCAGAATTATGGTGGGAGGAAACCGGACAGAGCCTGGGGCAAACTCCATTGTCCTTGAGTGAGTTGTAAGTGTGTTGAGATAGATTTGTCTAAATGGTTTTAAATATTCAAGCTGTGGACATGCGCTTTATGCTGTGTAGAAGGACACTGTTTTTTGGAATGTGTCATATTTTGTAATATTTGTGCATTAATACCGTTTTTTTTTTCTTTGGGAGGTGGGGTGGAGGAGGGGGGCGGTAAAAAGGAAAAAAATGATTTGAAAGTGTAAACTTGTGTGTAAGAAGTTGTAAGACTTAAAGAGAGAATCGGGAAATGTATGTCATTCAAACATTTGCTCGTCTGAGTAGCCTTATACTAGTATACTGACAAAGTACGATGAACGTGACATACCGTGATGCAGCTCCTCAACACTGCTAGTTAAAACTGATAAAAACGAAGGAGAGGATGTGTTTTCCGCTGTTTTGTGTGTAGAGTGAATGATTTGTTCGTTATTTATGTAACGTTAATTGTTTGACTATGTTTATTGTATATACATCGGTATCACTTCCAGAATATGTTAAAACAGCTGTGTAGGGTTAGGGAAGCGTGACCTAGTCTCTTCTCCGCGTTGCTCTTTCCTTGTGCTAAATTCTGCTTTCTAGGATAACTGTAGCATTCTCCTGCGCATAGCCTGTGAACAAGGCATCATTATGTTCTTACCCTTGGTCTTTTCAATATATTAAACTTCAGTTATTCTGTTTTTTGCTTTGGCAAAATAAATTGATTTGAACTCTTTGTAAAGTTTCTTTTGGACGTCAGTTTATATCAGATTTATCCGAAACGTTTTGTTGTGATTTTATATTTTAGGCTTAATTGGCCATGTAACGCATGTAGTCTCCGATGATGGAATCCAGCTTTTGGGGACTTCCCTGATTTTCTCGGCTGCATGTAGTGCTAACACAAGTGATTCATAAAAGCGATCATTGTTTTTGTTTTTCGCGATGAGGTTTAGCGCCACTTTCTACATTATTTCGGACATAACACGACGTTGTCCCCTTGTATAGCAACGTATTTATTGTGCTGCCTCACAGGAACGCCATGCCGAAGACACCAGAGACGAGGTCTCATCCATTCACATTTCATCAGGACATAAAATCTGGTGGGTTTCAACCAATATTTTGCTGAAATCGTCAGGAGATATAACCTAAAATTATAACAATTATGGGGCCTGCGTAACCGAGGTGCATGCTTCGCGCACCACCCTGGCGCAATGACACAGGAGCCCCTCACCAATGTGGTCGTTGCGAGTTCAAGTCCAGCTCATACTGGCTTCTCCGACCGTACGTGTGAAGGTCTGCCAACAACCTCCGGGTGGTCGTGGGTTTTCCCGATTTCCTCCCTCCATAATGCTGTTCGCCCTGGTATAAGTGAAATATTCTTGAGTACGGCGCAAAACACCAGCCAAATAAATAAATAAATAAATAAATACACCACATATATCTATGATGATGCTCTCATTTATGCAGTCCGATCCTTTCGTCAGAACCTCTACAGAAAGTTGGTTACCTGATTGATTTAGCACTTATTAATATCGAATTAGCCGCTATAGCTTGGCATTCGTTATTCAAATAACAAATATATCGTGCTAGCACCCAATTCGATATTCAGATCTGAAATAAATTGCTGAACGTACAGAATTCAGCACGTTTCGTCGTTTAATTGAATTTATGTCTTTTTATGTTTTTTTTATGTATACTGACTCGAATATAATACAAACAGGTTTTTCGTTATTATAATCTCTTAATAAGGCGCTTATTCGAATTTGGTGCTAACAAGAGTTTCATTATTCCAACGACGATAAACGAATACGGTGTTAACAAGATTTTTGTTATCCCAACGACATTAAACGAATACGGTGCTAACAGGATTTTCATTTTTTCAACGACGATAAACAAATACGGTGCTAACAGGATTTTCATTATTCCAACGACGATAAACAAATACGGTGCTAACAGGATTTTCATTATTCCAACGACGATAAACAAATAAGGTGCTAACAGGATTTTCATTATTCCAACGACGATAAAAGAATACGGTGCTAACAGGATTTTCATTTTCCCAACGACGATAAACAAATACGGTGCTAAAAGGATTTTCATTTTTCCAACGACGATAAACGAATACGGTGCTAACAGGATTTTCATTATTCCAACGACGATAAACGAATACGGTGCTAACAGGATTTTCATTTTTCCAACGACGATAAACGAATACGGTGCTAACAGGATTTTCATTATTCCAACGACGATAAACGAATACGGTGTTAACAGGATTTTCATTATTCCAACCACGATAAACGAATATGGTGCAAGGTTCTATAGCCATCAAGTCAATGAAGAACCGAATAACGAAAAACGTCGTGACAGAATATTTGAGTAAATTTCTTATAGGGCATCTGAATAATGAATAACGTGCCAGCGCCAGAATCGAACCAGCAAGTTTCAGGAGATATAAATTCAGTTAAGGAATCTTCTGCTGAATTCTGTACGTCCAGCAGGGTTAATCATCAATCATCAAAATGGTCAGGGACATTTCCGGTCTAAACAAGTCGGTCTCCAAGCTGGTTAAAAACGCATCATTTTCTCCAGTAATGCTGTAACAGGTAACTTGTGAAGTACATCTTTATTCGAGCTACACAGAAAGTGTGGCGAGCACTGTGTCCCTTATTGATACTGAATTACTCAAAACCACGCGGTCTGCCCTATGTCCATCACGGTTCCTGTCCCTTATCCACGGAGTCTGTCGCGTATCCAAGGGGTCTAGCCGTTATCCAAGCTGTCTGGCAGCAATCTGCCTTCTGGAAGCCGGCCTTGTGAAGCTCGATGGAGGCCCTGTTGAAGCTCTCCAAATAGGCGAATGGCCTTTTCCCCATGGTCAGAAGTGTGTTGGCCAGAGTTGAAACGACATAACTGCCGTAACCTTTTCTCCTATGTTCAGGAAGCACATACAGGCTACCAAGGGCACCGTTCTGCAACTTATTTGAAGGCAACCAGGTCTCCTTGGTCAGTGAATAACCCCAGACTTGGATAAGTGTCGACGAGATGCATAACGTACGGAAAACATCCCGGACTCGTTTTCAATTTCCCGGAACATGTGACTAACTGCACATGCGCTGAGGACAATTTGGCAGTTTTCGTGCCGTCAGGAAGGTCTCTGAAATGTATAAGTCAAAAATGTCAAGTATACATATAGAGTGTTAATTAAACTGGGTTAGCCTGTGCACGAACATGCTCCGTGTTACAGATGGGAAGCCTTATAGCCCCATGCAAAAACACTCAGAATAAAACCTAAGTGAAATATATTAGAAAATACCGGTACGCTTTGTTTTTAAATCAATTGAGTATGATCGTATAAAACTTACACTATTTTCAAATTTTCTTTCTTCACGAAATAGATATTGGACCAGATAGCTTCACGCGTTTCCAGGTGGCAGCCATGTTTGTTAGCAACCTCTTCAATTATGGGGAGCTGGTCTGCAAATGTGCTTGTTTGAACTGCAACCGCAAATCAAAAACATTTTTATTAACGACAGATAATGATAAAATATATTTCCATATTCTCACAAAAAAAGCACAGCTAACAATTTATACAATTTTCAAACTTCAATGTAACCATATAATGTCGATAATTTTTCTTGTGTTTCCATATTTCCATATACAGTATTTTCTTGTGATTTTTTATCGAATGATGGAATGGCATTATCACAGCAAATCACTCATTTGCAGTTTTCTCTTAAGTTATTAAATTTATAAAAATAAAATAAAACAACTCAAAACAGAGAAAATGTCACCAGACACAAGTAAATGCCACCAACTTATATTAAACATTTATGGAAAAGTCCATTACACTAAAATATAAGCGGTGTGTGCCAGTCAACAATTCCGTCTGTGTCCAATAGATTCCCCAAAGCCGATTGGTCTAATCCAAACACGTCATATCTGTTAGCTAGATAATCGTACAACTGTCGCAAGGTACCATCATGTATAACAGACACGTATACAGCAAAATCCTGTGTATTAACAGACACAAATACAGCACCATGCTGTATAACCTACATATATACAGCACCATCCTGTATATTAACAGACACATATACAGCACCATCCTGTATATTAACAGACATATATACAGCACCATCCTGTATAACAGACACGTATACAGCACCTTCCTGTATAACAGACACGTATACATCACCACCCTGTATAACAGACACGTACACATCATCATCCTGTATGAAAGACACATATACAGCACCATCCTGTATAACAAACATATACAACACCATCCTGTATAACAGACATATATACAGCACCATCCTGTATATTAACAGACACATACACAGCACCATCGTGTATAACAGACACGTATCCATCACCATCCTGTATAACAGACACACATACAGCACCATCCTGTATAACAGACACATATACAGCATCATGCTGTATAAGGCACATATACAGAACCATCCTGTATAACAGACACATATACAGTACCATGCTGTATAACATACACATGTACAGTACCATCCTGTATAAGACACATATATAGCGCTATCCTGTATAACAGACACATATACAGCATCATGCTGTATAGTACACACATATACAGCACCATGCTGTGTTTGATAAACACGCATACAACACGATCCTATGTATAACAAACACGTATACAGCACCATCCTGTATAACATAGACGTATACAGTGCCATCCTGTATAACAGACACATATATACAGTGCTATCCTGCATAAGACACATATATATGATACATATACAGTACAATTCTGCATATGATAAACACTCATACAACACTATCCTATGTATAATAAACCCGTATACAGTACCATCTTGTATATAATAAACACGTATACATCACGATCCTGTATATAACAAACACGTATACAGCACCATCCTGTATATAACAAACACGTATACAGCACCATCCTGTATATAACAAACACGTATAAAGCACTATTCTGTATAACAGACACGTAAACAGCACTACCCTGTATAAGAGACACATATACAGCACCATCCTGTATAACAGACATGTATACAGCACCATCCTATGTATAATAAACACGTATACAGCTCCATCCTGTATAACCAACATGTATATAGCACCATCCTGTATATAACAAACTCGTATATGCATCATCCTGTATAACCAACATGTATGCAGCACCATCCTGTATATAACAAACACGTATACAGCACCATCCTGTATAACATACTGGTATACAACACCATCCTCTGTATAACAGATGTGTGTATAGCGTAACATAACAAAACGAACATTTTTTTCCACAAATTTTCTGAAATTGGCATTGTAAAGATATAAGGCTTATTGTTCATGGAATACCTCGTTGCCCATATCGTTGCTTGAATTTCTCATTATCACAGCACATCGCACATTTCCACTGGTCTCATAAAACAATTCAAAATAGGGGGAAAATGTCACAAGACACAATTAAAATGTCTCCAGCCGATAAGGTTATATTTATATTTACCTTATTTATTTTTTTTTCACTTCTCGCAATAAAATCATGCGTTGTCTACTGAAATAAACAAAGTTAAAATTTCACCAGTATGAGGTTACACAGCCGTTGAAACGTTGAATTATCAAGTCACAAGAATCTCACTACTCCTTTTTAATATGACAAAACTCTCGGACAGGGAATTTGTGGATACCATCACTGGGGCCTGGGGCCAGGGGCCTGGGGTCTGCTGGGTGACAATAAGCAGGCAATGACGCTTGTGTGAACTTTGGCACGTTCATTGAAGACCACTTTCTCTTCCGCCAATAATGTGTGCATATCTGTACGCCGCAAGTGGAAACGATCGTCAGTAGCTTGCCGAAGGTCTGAGGTTTACCCCGGGGTCACTTTGGTTATTCTCCATCCATAGAAAGGCCCACCATATTATAAGTGAAACATTCTTGAGTATACGGCGTTAAACAACAATCAAATAAATACATAAGTGTATAAATAGATAGAAAACTATAAACAGTCTCCACATGCCAGGGGGTGCATGTCGAAAGCAATCCACACTGACGTAACCCTGCAGTATCAACCGAACATTCTCTTTTCGATTCCTATTAAAAAAAAACAGGGCTCATCAAATTCATTGACTGGAGGCTGACATTATGACGTCATGTCGTCACAACTTGACAAAAATTAGTGCTTGACAAAATGTTTGGGACAAGCTGTTCGATAGTGCATTAAATTTAAACCAGCCTTAAATCATAACACCAGTCTTATCACAACACAAAATAAATGTCGCTTTAGTTTGGACTTGAGTTCATACCGGGCCAAGTTCTAATACAGTGTTGAACACCCGGGCGTTGTGTGCTAAGCATGCAGTGTGGTTACCAACGGATTCAACCTGAAACACTAGTGGAGCAGAGACAGTTTATACGTCACATTATATTCCATCTGGGTATGACACAGTATCAACCACCCTTACCTCTACCTTTCCCCCCGACACATTCTTAGCAAGGAAGGCTTGGGGATCGGGCCAGGTATCCACCCAGAACTCCTGCCGATATTTACCATCAATGACATTCAGTGCATTGTCATACAGCTGAAAGAGAAGAAAATGTCAAAAATAACCGTCAAGACGAGTCTAGGAAATTAGTGGTGCTGATGGCTAAACTTTTTCTAAATGGGGGTGAAGCAAATTAACATTTGCCCCAACTACAAGAGTAGTTAAAACGTTTCCCTTGTACAGCCAAAGATCCAGGTTCAGTTCCTACAGAATTCTGTGACAACATCGAAAACAACCATAATTTGACATCATTAATTCCTCGTTAAGTCTTAACGACGTGGTACATATTACAAGTCCAGGAATTTGAAACAATAGCTCGCTGTTTAAAGTTCATGCAGACGCAATTTATGGGGTACGGCTCGTTTACATGGCAAAGTCCCTGTTCATGTAGTACAGACACTGTCTATGTGGTACAGACGCTGGTTATGTGGTATAAGCATTGTCTATGTGGTACAATCGCTTTATATCGGGTAGAGCCACTCCACGTGAGGTACAGCTGCTGCTTGTATGACACACCCGTTGCTTATGTGGTACAGCCGATACTGGCGTGGCACAGCCGATATTCATCTAGTACATCCGCTGCATGTCTGTTGAAGCCGAGGTAAATGTGGTACAAACAATGCTTACGCGTTTCAGGCGGTGCTTATGTGGTACAGTCGGTGTTTATGTGGTACAATCGTTGGTTATAATGTACAACCTATTTGTGTGTTTGATACAGCCGATGTATACGAGGTGTAACCGCTTTATATGTGGTACAACCGTTGATTACGTAGTACTGTCAATGTATATGTTGGGGACAGCCGCTTGGATAACACGGCAAACATGAGATCACACTCGAAGTCGGGGAACCCCGGGACTAAAGACTTCAAAATGGTAGACCTACTTGCTGTTGCCTGGCTGGGCGCTCAGTACAGAGAGGTTACAGCAAGGAAGCGTGACTGTAATGTGGCTGGGTGGGATGTCATGCCTGGTGTCTTCGGCATGAAACGTATGTGGCGGCAGCACTTTGGCGGCATGAACTCGCTCTGCCGCAAGGAGACACAATATATGCACTGACACCTAATGACTCCTCGTCATATGACTGAAAACTTGTTACGTACGAGGTTAAACCCCAAGTATACATACATATGACCATGCAGTACACTCTAAATGTGGAGTGGAGGCTTAACAAGCATCTTTGACGCCTGAAAAAGTTTGACATGTCACACAATGTATCAAGATGCTAAACGCGTTTAGCAAATACCCCCCGAAGTATGTTTTATAATGTTTAATTGCTAAACACGATTAATGTAAACAAGTATTTGTCGCTTATTGACCACAGAGCATTTGTATGAGCATATCCGAACTAAACACAAAGTTGACACAAAACTAGGCACTTATCTACCTGAAAATGTGCAACTGCTTCACGCAAAAGTTAACACATTATTAAGAACACACGTAACAGCTAAATGTCTACATGATGATTTTTATGGCGCTATTATTAAGTTCAATTGTCAACTGAACGTGTTTAGTGCAAACGTGTGTAGGCCTCCACACGTTCCAATTGCGCATGATCGCCATAGTACACGAGATCTTGTTGAAAACGAGGCTGGTAGTCTGCTCATTTTTGGAAGAGATGTCAAGAAGTGTCTCTGTATTTGGCGCTGCGGTACTGTTGCGTACTTTTTATACGTGCGATGTTGTTGTAGGCCTAGTTGTAAGTTACATGCGGATTTTCTATTCTGTGCAGTTTCTCGTGGTAAACCTGTCATCTTTGACAATACGTAGGCCATACATCCGTAAGCTATCGCGTGGTAAACCTACTATTCCATACCATCACATGTACCTTGCACTTTTCTTTATAACAAATATCGAAAATTCAATCTAACACGACGGCCACTTTTTTCACTATTAGTATCACTTCCGCTCACAGGAACACGGTAACTCGAGGCCTGTATGCACTGGGTACTTCTCTACATTATAATATAGTCTAGATTTAATACAGTGTTTAGGCAAACAAGTCCCGATTGCTAGTCTTACCGCGTGCTAGTGTTACCGTGTGCTAGTGTTACCATGTGCAAGTGTTACCGTGTGTCTGTGTAACTGCTACTTGTGCCAGCCTAGCAGTTATCATCCATGATCATGATCATCTCTGTAGGAGTGGGTAATAAACTCTGGACAAACAGTTTCCAATTTTGTTCAAATCAGGCAAAAAGCTGATATATTTTAAACTTTAAACTGTCATCAATATGCAGCCACATGCGGCGTAAAGTTGAATTGAAGAGAAATCCTAGCTACAATGTAGAATGTAACAACATACATTAAATGCTGTTTGTTCATATTAACATACATTAACTGAATGCCATTTCAAAGTTATATGTAACATATTGCGCACTCTTGGGCGAACATGAATTATCCCATGCAGGGGATGTAAAACCTGACTAATGGTAGGTACAGGGCATCCTAGATACATTCACAAGTGCTATATATTACTTTGATTTTTATATAATATATACATTTATATGTTTATTTATTATTTTCTTTTCGTTTCTAAAGGCGTGAAGTGACATTTTGCGCATGGATAATATAAATATAGGTATAAAATGGATGTAAACCATTCAGTTTATGTATGCCTGTTTATGTAGGTGCACACTTACAAAAGTTCAGTTTCAGAAAATTACATCTGACGTCTAAACCAGTTCCACTGTTTGAAAATAAATGAACTCACTAATTTGTGTTTCAGATGAACTGATGTTAATGAATGCCTGGAGAAGACAAAGTGGAGAAGTCCAACAAACTTCTCCCACTTATGACCATTGTGCAGGTAATACAGATTGACATATTATATTGCCCTTATACAATTGTATATCATTATGACTCATTGCGTTTCTTCTTTGAAAAGAATATTTCATGAGTGAAAGAGAGTTAAGGAAAGAAACATTCAACATGTTAAATTCTAATGCTGGTAACTGGCTCAGTATATGTCTACAGCATAATGTAATTACTGACAAAATTCATTATACTTTTATCTTGTTTACATTGACAGTACTTTAGCACAAGCATTGCGCTGCAAATTTTTAAGGTTATACTCCTTCATCTGTTCAGGGTCGACTCCGGCATCATCCGTGGTGGGGGTGGGGGGTGGGGCTGGGGGGTCATGGCTCTGTGGCACTGTTGGTTAGCGCGCTAGCGCAGCGTAATGACCCTGGAGTCTCTCACCAATGCGGTCGAGTCCAGCTCCAGCAAGTAATACGTGGAGGTTTTCAGCTGCTTTGTGCATAAGTATTCAACATGTTTAGTATACCACGTGTTTTGGAGGTAAACATTGAATTGAACTGAATTGAATTGAATCTGAATTGAATGTTTATTCACCATACGTAAATATATGTATAAGTACATATCTCGTAAATGGCCGGAACAAAGTTCGTGGGAATTGTTCTATCCCTAAGTCATTATTATCAAATAACAACAATACATGCTTGATGAGGAGCGATAATTACTGAACAACTGTATTAACAAAAAAAAATTTACTTGAGAAAAAACGAACATAGAAATGTGAGTTTTCCTACAAAAACCTAACTTAACTATACAATAGTGTGAATAACATTTTGTGTGACACCTTCTGTCTCGTAGATTGTATGACTAATATGAATCAAGTATTGTTAATTAAAAAATCTTTTAACCGGGATGTGAATAAAGACATGACATTGATTACTTTGAGATGGAGGAAGCCTACCCTTGGGGCTGATGATCTGATGAAATGTGTGGATAGATTTGAAGTCAGAAAAGGTACATGGAGATTGAAAGAATAGGACCTGGTTGGGTAATTGTGAACGTTAGATTGTCTTTTGAACAGCTGTTCAAATTTGTGAAACATGTTTAGGATTCCCAGTCAAACAATAGCTTGTGCCCTCCACACGTTAAATGCCTCCACATTTCGACCTAAACACCTTTTTTCAATACATGTTTAGCAAACCATGTGCTCAAAAATTGAAAGCGAGAATGTGTGGAGCTTTGTGTTCAGGTTCTAAACACATATCTTGGTCTTTCTCTCTGTGTGAATACCAAGTAGCGCACCAAGTACCAACCGTTTGCAGTTTCAAAGGTCTGAGTATGATCATATTCAGACTTGAACCCGGGTCTCGACTACCGCCGTGCGGCCGTTGTGTATAGGTGAATGCTATGTATATGGTATTTGTAATGTATCGCGGCATCCACAATAAAAAATCTTCATTTCATCACGCTAGCGATGCCCGACATCATCTGCCATGATTTACTGAGTCATATTAACTCTTCAATGCCCTAAACTTTCCTTCATTAATATACATGATTCATGCTACAATCATATTCCACCGGAGTTAATGACACTGACAGGAGTTCAAAAGAAAGAAGTATGCCGTATATGGAATATCTTCATTTCACACTAGATGCAGAAGTGCTAGCGCAAAAATAACTCCTGCACATGAACGTGTTAAAAATCATCGGTGGGATGGTTATTTTGTGGCAAAATAGGCTTGATGGAAAATAGTGGCAAAACAATAACAACATAGGCTACATCGATCGGCTGTTCGACCTCTTTCGCCATCACCGGTATTACCTGGTGCGCAGTGACCCTCCACTTCCAGTTTGTTAAAATAAAATCACATCGATTACCGTTCATAGCACTGTTCATTGCTGTTGTATAATGTTGTGTCAAGGGATAAATCGGATCCGAATGTACTAACATTTGCTTCGAAACAAGGAAATGCACACTTATAAGGGACGATCAATGATTGGCTGAAAATGCTCTGGTGGTAAATCCATTGGCTGTCGAAAGAGTGGGTTTCTGCACGCTGTTATATGTAGGCCTACAGTAAAGAAAGGGTGATTTCTATGCCTATAGCAAGTATCAACCTTGTTGACAGGAAGATGCGATAGCAGCTAAATCTCATTTTTCTGTTTTTTGGTTTTCTGACAGCTTAATTTCCAATCCTGTGTGACAAATTAAGTTTCATCTTGCCTGATTTCCCATCCTGACTTTCGGTTTCGTCCCCCATCCTGTCTGATAATTTCGTCCCTCATCATGTCTGACAATTTCATTTTCTATCCTCTCTGACAGTTTATTCCCCCATCCAGTCTGACAAATCCATTTTCGATCCTGTCTGGTACTTTTTCCACCCATCCCATCGGACAAATCCATTTTCGATCCTGTCTGATAGTTTCTTTTCCCCATCAAGTCCGACAAATCCATTCCCCATCTTGTCTGAAAACCCCAACACCCTTATTATCAGCTATCATCTGCATCACGTGCAGCATTTGTTGGATGTTTCTACAGATCCACAGCCTTTTCTTTCCATTTTCATCCAAGCTACACGACCACATGACGCTTTCCTGAATCCCAACTTTTCGTGAAACAAAATCGAGGATTCATTGCATTGTTCCAGAATCACAAATGGCGTTCTTCTTTTATCGAAGCACTTTTGCGCCAGAGCGGAAGTAATGTATTTTGCGTAGCCTTTCCTCCTGTGTTCAGGCATGACGTAAAGGCTTCCCATCAAACCGCAATGTGTCATCAGTTCAAAACCAACCGGTTGATTTTTGGCGTCAAACAGACCAATGCTAGGGTATCTCTCAATACACGATTCTATATAGCTGACTGAACCCCCGCCAGAGTTGAATTTCCAAGAGTCGTTCACCAAACACGCATTCTCCGGGGATAAGTCACGCACGCGCATGCCCTCGGGCAAATCTCTGAAATAAAAAAATAAGGCAGATATTATTTTCATATTTTGTCGTATATAAGTTGTCGATTGATTGACTGATTATGGTTTAACGTCATACTCAAGAATGTTTCCCCTTACATGATGGCGGCCATTTTCATGAATGGAGGAGTGTCCGCGGTAATCCACTGGCCTTGGGGAAGTTACTGACGAATCTTTCCACGTGTAACGTACACACTTACACGCCAGATTAATGAAAGATCCATGATCTTCAACGAAAGCAAGACTGCGCTAATGGTCCTTGATCGCATAATGTTACCATGGCCCATACGAACACTAAGAGCGGGCGAATGTACACATTTTCTGTCTAAAGTCGGGGTTGAACCCGCACCGCGTGTGTCCTGGTGATTGAAACAACACCAAAAAAGAAGTAATATGCAAAGAAAGCCTGTTCTCATGCAGCAAAGAAAGAAGTAATTAAAGTATTGAACACAATAGTCTTACATCAATAGAAACGACAACATAATAAAAGAGTCAACAGTTAACTTTACGTTTTGAGCGCTCTACTGTACAAAATTTGAGGTCACAAATAAGCGTAAATCATGTTATTTCAGCATATTCTAATTGTACGTGTACGACACATAACTACGAACAATGATGAACAGTGACAATATACGTTTGATCTGAATCGAAGGTGTCCTGTGACAAGTCCAGAACTGTATCCCACGTATTGAACTGACTGGTAGAACTGACGATATTTAAATCTGTACCGGCGGGTACAATCCCCGTAATCTTCAAATTTTCAAGAAGCTAGACACACTACCGTCTCTAACAAGAAGGCCAAGTCAGTGCACATTTCTTCCTCGCTTACAATAGTCTATTTCTTTTACAGAGTCGCCTATATTCAGCTGTCTGTAAAATCAGTCTTACTCACTACCAAAATTGCCTTTAGTTAGTGGTAACACAAGCTCTACTCTACGAATAAGTCCATATTCTTGCAAAGAAAATCAAATTAGAACACTTTTTAAAATTCATAATGTTAAACTCCATCAGTTCAGTTTCGACGCCAAGAACTTATTGCCTCAGGTGACGTCATCATTATTCAAAAACAGTGGCATTTTGGGGACTGGGCGTGGAGAATAATTTGTTTTACAACAGGTGCACCAACATGCGGTCAGAACAAACGCAGCCTACACGACACTCTCAGCGAATAGAGTACATTGTTTTTTATAACAAAATTTCCTAACATCCAGCTCTAAAACCGTACTGCTGTGAGATCATATACTACAACAGATAAAATTAAATTCATTTATTAAAGTTGTATTATACTAACACGTGTAAACATTTTCAAATATGGCCTGTCAGAAACAGGGTTTACAGTAAAATCGATAGCACTTTTGGTACCTGGTGTCGCCCTCCGTCAAAAAATGTCGAACTCCATTCAACATCCAGCATGTCACTAGTTTTTGAATAATTATGACGTCACTCGAGGCAATGGGCTCTTGTCGTCCAAACCGAGCTTATGGACTTTAACATTATGAATTGGAAAAATTGTTGTAACTACATTTTCCTTACAATACTGTGCACTTCAAACATATCAATTGTTACGTGTCACAGACTAAAGGCAATTTTGGTAGCAAGAATGATTGATTTTACCGACAGCTGGAAATAGGCGACTTTCTAAAAGAAATAGACTATAATCGCTAAAAATAGTATCGGAACCCTCTGCACTCGTACTTACCCAATATCTAGATGTTTCTTATCCAAGTAATAGAGATCTCCCCAGTATGGGTTACTTGTGTCAAAATACCAGTCATGCCTGCTCGCCACTTCGACTAATGTGGGAAAGTAGTCTTCAGCAACAGCTAAAACAACAATGACAAAAGTTGCTATGACGACAAACTTTGGTACACTCCTATATATCTCACAAAGCAAGAGATTGCTACAAAACAGATTTACAAAAAAAAGAAAAAAAAGAAAGAAAAACCGTGGATCTATTAATCAGTGAAGTCCGCTGAACTTTTGTTCAAATGTCAACTTACGTTCAAATGTCAACTTCATGAAACATGTGCATGTGTATATATACCCTGTTGATACACATGTCTCCAACAGCGGCACAGGCTAAATTACGATACCAAACTACCAAACCGTAGATGTTGTTTTTTTTTTCCGCTGGGTTCCACGGAATTTGTGTTTAAAGGTGACCTCTCTGCCAAAAAATCCACGTGAATATGCCCCTTTCCTCTCACCTGCAAAGACAACTGGATTCTCCCAAGTCATTACGCCATCCTCTTCCAGCAGGTTCGTTAATGCTGATTGGCTGACCGCAAATATATTGTACACGTTTGAGATGTACTCGATCTGCACGGAACAGACAAAAATGTTGAACTTATTACACGACTACAGGTTTAAACTGAGGATCACAGAAAGCAGAAAGGAAACCTTGTCACTATTTCCTTTAAATTTTTCAAGGAAATGCACCTTTCAGAAAGCATTCGGTGAGTATCACGGAAGCAGTACATGTCTCGTACAGTTTTGAACCATCAGAATAGCTATGTGTAGAGGCTACAGTACTAACACAGCCCATGATGCCATCTTACCTGTGGCACATAGAACATATACTTCAAACACTTTGATGAGATTGACACATTGACAGACTGACACTGACAGACCGACACTCCACTCACCATAATGCTGGCTGCCGTCGTATGTGAAATATTCTTGAGTACGACGTAAAACACCAAATAAATAAATGAATAAATAAGTCACTGACTGACACACGGGCAGACTGACCCTGACTCATTGACAGACTGACAATGTCCGGCTAACAACTGACACTGAGGGACTAACATACTGACGGAATGACGGATTAACACACTGACGGACAGACACACTGACGGAATGACGGACTGACACACTGACATTGACGGACTGACACAAACTGACACTGACGGACTAACATACTGACGGAATGACGGATTAACTCACTGACACTGACGGAATGACGGACTGACACAAACTGACACTGACGGACTGACACACTCAAAGAATGACGGACTGACACACTGACGGAATAACGGACCGACACACTGACACTTACGGACTGACACACACTGACATTGACGGACTCACTTAACTGAATAACACATGTTGCAAGATAGGACGTCACAAAAATTAACGACCGACCGACAGTCAGAGCGACTTATACAGAACGGCTTGTCGCAGCTAAAAAGGAATATATACTGCATGTTTAATTCATAAATTTCAAGGGCCGTATTTTGTTACAAGCGTCCCCTGGAGGAGTGTACTTGCACGTCCGTTTGACATATCATTTCTAAATTATTTATTTATTTGATTGTGTTTTACGCCGTACTCAGGAATATTTCACTTATATGACGGCGACCAACATTATAGTGGGAGGAAACCGGGCAGAGTCCGGCGGAAACTCACGACCATCCGCAGGTTGCTGGCAGACCTTCTCAATTAAGGCCGGAGACGAAGCCAGCATGAGCTGGGCTTGAACTCACAGCGACCACATTGGTGAGAGGCTGCTGGGTCATTACGCTGCGCTAGCGCGCTAACCGACTGAGCCACGGAGGCTCCCCTTTAAATTAGATGGCTTTCATTTATAAAATGGCTGACTTCCTCTCCGATCGTGCGTAAGAAGGTCTGTCACCAACTTGCGGATGACCGTGGGTTTCCCCTGGACTCTACCTGGTTTCCTCCAACCACAATGCTTGCCGCCGTCATACAAGCGAAATTTTATTGAGTGCAGGGTAAAACGCCAATCCAAGAAATAAATACATAAAATGTTACGAAAAAAACAACCAGAGAACATTGAATGAGTGAAAACAGTTTACAGACACCTGGTAATTTTGAGATAATGTTTACTTAATTCTTCTGAGCGATTTATAATTGTAACATCCTCTTAAGTACAGAAAATAATGTACTTACATTTCGCGGATTATAGAAACGTGTGTCTGTGTCTTACCTCCATTACGGGTGTAGCCACGACGGCCTTTGGGTCCGGCCACGTGTCTACCCAGAACTCCTGACGTATTTTACCATCTATTACATTCAACAGCGCTCCATGTAACTTAATAAAAAAAAAGATATGAATTTCATTTATCTACAGTGTATGTATATGATCGAAGTGTAAATCCGTTTCGCATTCAGATCACATGAATATCCACCCAACCTAATGGTTGACTGTAGCCGAAAAGTTCATACAGAGGAAACCACCGATCCTGTAATGGAAACTATGTGTTCCTCGATAAGAAACGACGGATGAAACCAGTATTCATCGCCATAGAGTATTTCTCTGTAATAAACTACGAAGGAAACCAGTAATCCTCAGCGACAAACAATGCTGGAAACCAGCACCCTTCGACAAGAAAACAGGGAGGAGACCACCTTTCCCCGGCAAGAAACTACAGAAGAAACCAGTATTTAATACTCGGCAATAAACTACGGAAGAAACCAGTATTTCTCGGCAAGAAACTACGGAAGAAAAAAGTATTTCTCGGCTATAAACTGTGTTAGAAACTGCTGCTTTCGGCAAGCAAGGTCGGAGGAAAACACTGTTCCTGGGCAAAGTAGAAACTATGGAGGGTACCAGCATTCCTTCGGGGAGAAACTACGGAGGGAACCATTATTTCTTGCCATCCAGGGGCATTAGTCAGAGATTAACCACCTGCGGCGGGCTTATCTGGCTTCCATACAGGGGCTTGGTGCCCAGTTGTTCGAAAGTGTATTATAGCTATTATTGATATAAAGTCATATTTTACATTTTAAATTTTAGCCAAACTCAGCAGCCAATGCAACTATCCTAAGTCAAAGTATAACAACAGCAGTTTTAGTTTATATTTAATAAGTTACACTGAAGACTTAATTGGCTTCAAGTCTGGTATTAAGTCTTAAGCCAGTTTTGAACAACCAGGGGCAGGATACATGCAGGTTAATTCTGTATCGACACCTACTGATCCTACTGATTCCCGTGGCTAAAAATAGGCAGGCGAAATGCAAATATGGCGGGTTGCGAATACACCATTCTCACATGGCCGAGACTCTCTAGCCCCGTCATCGCTTACCGGACGGCTTCGATAGATCATCATCCTATCTCTGTGCACGTACCTACTTAACGAACTCCACACATCAACACCTTCTTCTGTCATCCAAAGCAATCAGATTTACTACAGTAAAATTTCGATTAATAATTCGTATATCTCTCTGTAAGTTAACAAAAGCAGAATAAGTTTCACATAAGCAGAAGCTTTCGCATTACTCGACAACGGTGAAGCTGAACACAGCAGAAGGTCTGTCCCCAACCCTCCCCCTCCCACGGGCTATGGGTTTTATACGCCTCATGTGCTGGACAGTTCACATCAATAACCGCATGTACCTTAAAAGCCTCAGGCAGATGTCCTGATAGGAAACCGGCCAGCTGCGGAAGCTCGTCCTTGTCCAAACGTTTCGCCATCGTCTTACTCCGGGCGTTCGCCCAGTGCGGTACGTGTACAACATATATCTTGCCCAGTTATTTAGGTCATTTCCAGGGGGCGCTGTATTTCACGTGACTCAGTTAAGGCATTCGAGATCATATTTGAAGGTTTCCATGAAAATGTTTGTTTATTACTTTGGAAGTATTAAATGCTCCATTTATGATATATTTTGGTCAGTTTTATTTTCTTACTGCATTGATTATTACATTACTATATGAAAACAGAAGCCCAATGGAAAAACAACACACTGTGTTTGGACATTGGTTGGAGTACAATAATGCTTGTAGGTCTTGTCAAAGAAATGTTTGTTTGCTACCGTTAATATCATTTTCAACATTACTGCAACGCTTTCCACTGAACAGTTAAATGCTGCATACGTATACAGATCTTCCACAGTAGAGCAAGCTTAGGACCTCCTTTCTAATACAGGTTTAGATGACATGTCAAAAAAGTGGAAGCAAGTAATACGTGGAGGTTTTCAGCTGCTCTGTGCATAGGTATTCAACATGTTTAGCATACCACGTGTTTTGGAGGTAAACATGTTTAGGATTCCCAGTCAAAAAATAGCTTGTGCCCTCCACACGTTTAATGCCTCCACATTTCAACCTAAATAGCTTTTCTCATTACATGTTTAGCAAACCCATGTGCTCAAATATTGAAACCAAGAATGTGTGGAGTGTTTAGGTTCTAAACACATATCTTGGTCTTTCTCTCTATGTGAATACCAAGTAGCGCACCACGTACCACCCGTTTGCAGTTTCAAAGGTCTGAATATGATCATATTCAGACTTGAACCCGGGTCTCGACTACCGCCCTGCGGCCGTTGTGTATAGAAGAATTCCATGTATATCGTATTTGTAATGTATAGCGGCATCCACGGTGGCAAATCTTCGTATCATCTCGCTAGCGATGCCCGACATCATCTGCCATGATTTATTGAGCCATATTAACTCTTCAATGCCCTGAACTTTCCTTCATTAATATGCATGGTTCATGCTACAATCATATTCCACCGGAGTTAATGACACTGACAGGAGTTCAAAAGAAAGATGTACGCCCGCTTCCTGAGGTAGAAGTGTGTATCAGAGTATGTACGCCCGTTTCCTGTAGGTAGTAGTGTCTATCACAGTATGTCCGCCCACTTCCTGTAGGTAGTAGTGTGTATTAGAGTAGGTACGCCCGCTTCCTGTAGGTAGTAGTGTGTATCAGAGTATGTACGCAGATTTCCTGTAGGTAGTAGTGTGTATCAGAGTATGTACGCCCACTTCCTGTAGGTAGTAGTGTGTATCACAGTATGTATGCCCACCTCCCGTAGGTAGTTGTGTGTATCAGAGTATACACGCCCACTTCCTGTAAGTTTCCGTTGGTCATTTTATCTTTCCTCTGCCGGCGCTAAGTGGTCACGAATGATACGTGGCGGTTTGACTAGTTAATTATGTATTGTATATATGTTGTTATGGTATGTACGTTTTAAAAGTGGACTGCAGTGTAACTGTATATCTAGCGGGCCTATACGCCTCTTGTCTTGACACAGGCCTAAATAATTGCTGACCACTGGTGTGGTCAAGGTAGAAGTAATCCAAGTGATCTGACCTTGGTTTTTGTGCGTGCATGGTACATGAACTCATGTCAAGTGTGTACCTCTTAAGAAGAAATGAATAAAAGAAATGGGAAGCCTGCAGTCCGGAGACTTAACATCTCGTGTCCGACTGATCTCGTTTCAGTGTTGTTTTTCTGTTAACTGTTCTTTAAAGTCAGTACCCAATCCAATACTGGGACGAGCCTGAAGTTTAGTGGGTATATGCAAAGAGCGCTCCCAACTTACTCAAGTGACAAGCCCTAAAATCCAACACGAAAAGGTTGTAAAAGTTTGCAGTGTGTAATAGCCGTGATACCACTACGTACGGCTGAACGAGACAATACAGTAAAAGAATAGGTTATATATTAGCTTACTTTGAACGAGCGAAATTGATTGGTCTGGGCCGGGAAAGCTGACAGTGACCAACTGACCAGAGGTAGTGGTGGTGGTATGGACAAATACGCATTGAGTGGACATCCCTTGACAGCGTCTGTTCGTCGGAATCAATGCTGCGAAACAGAAAACTGTTGTTAGTGGCGGTTTCATTTGTGTGTCCTTCTTCAAGATTAATACAAGAAGCACAAAATCTCACTGAAGATCTATTTCTAAATTACAAGTATCTGAAAAACCAAGCTATTACGGATATATGCATGCAATAAGCAATTAAGCGATATTTCGATTGGGCTTTTTATTGTTTATTTTTTTATGGAATATGAGGACAAATAAAGGTTATATTCAGATGTCAAAGGTATAGTTTATTACGCCGGGCAAATGTAGAAATCAGATTGATGTTTTGTGTTAGAAATGTTTATTTTCTTGTATAAATTATCTTTGTGCAGACGTTTGACAAAAAATGCCAAGTTCCTTGTTCACCATAAATAGCATAAGAAAATGAAATGAGAAGGAAAAGTTGATCAGCCAGTCCAAACTAGCGTTGTATCCGTCTATGGCGAAGTATTCCCTCCCAAGCAAGTTGGTCCAGACTGTATAAAAACACATTCTCTGCTGTTATGCAATAGTGCTTGAGAACTACGACATTTGCATTGTGAGCACACGATAAAAAAAAACACTATATTTATTTATTAGTATTTATTTTCACTGGTGCGACAGCGCCAAGCATTGTGGTGGGATGAAAAACGGCAGAGGCTGGGGGAAACAAACAACCGTGCATCCGCTGGTTGCTGGAAGACCTTTTCAAGCACAACCGGAACGAAAGAGAGCATGAGCTGGACTTGAACTCACAGCAGTGAAATATTACAGAAACGAATAAAACAGTACACCACATGGACCGACATGTTTTATGCGAGTGATTTTGATTTTGATTTATTTGATTGGTGTTTTACGCCGTACTCAAGAATATTTCACTTATACGACGGCGGTCAGCATTATGGTGGGTGGAAACCGGGCACAGCCCGGGGGAAACCCACGACCATCCTCAGGTTGCTCAAAGACCTTCCCACGTACGGCCAGCTTGAGCTTTTTAGGTGAGTGATGTGTTAAAACATTATTTTTAAGTAACGCTAATCGATATATTTTTTGCCAGGATTTAAACTACAGGCTAATGTAATGCAAATAGCCGATTTGGCTGATTTAATCTAAAATCTAAAATATATTTTAAAGCATATGTACCGGGACCTTAAATATAGAACACATATTCTATTAACTCTACATAAAGACTGTACAGTATATTAGTCTAAATGGATATTATCTTATAATAACAAAATACATTACCCATCAATTATTCAACAGAATTTCTGCTAAAATTAACGGATTATGTTTTGAGTGTTTACTGAGTGCTTACCCAGTTTCCTCATGAACCGGTATAAGTCTTGATCGGCTCCGAAGATTGAATTCGGCATATACTATTTTTTTATCCTTCTTCAAAGCATTTTGAATTTCGACGCTGAAATAAAGAGTTGTTTTACGTCGTGCTCAATAACTTTTCACTTTTGACTCACGGGGGCGGTAGATCCAGGGTCAATGCTGGGTCGGGTCACACTCTAAGACCTTAAAAGAGGAAGTTGTAGCTTCTCTGCTTAGCGTTCAGCATTAAGAGGAGACTGCATAGACTGGTTGACCGGTATCAATGTATGGCTCGGGTGGGCGGCTTACTTGCCTTCTGTAGGTCGTCTTAATGAGGCAGCACTAGATGAAAGAGCGATGGAAATCCATCCTGCAACAAGGAGGCACATTTCACATATAAGGACTCTAAGGACCCATTCGTCGTCATATGACTGAAAAATTGCTTAAGGAAAAGATCTCTAAAATCGAGTGCGAGTGAGATTGGGGTTTAACCTCGTACTTAACAATTTTTCAGTCATATGACGACGAAGAAATGCATAGAGTGCATGTAATGCGCCCCCTTGTTGCAGGACGGAATTCCACCGCTCTTTTATCTAGTGCTGCTTCACTAAGACGCCTTACCGAAGGCAAGTAAGGCGCCCCGCCCGAGCCATTATACTGATATGGGTCAACCAGTCGTTGCACTATCCTCTTCATGTTGAACGCCCAGCGAGGTTCTATTTAAAACTATTCATAAATGTACTTTCATTAAATTTTTTTTAGACTTTTTTGAAAAGAATTAAAGGCGCTCAAACATTTAAATTTGTAAGGGGGTCTTTGTGGACCACACTATTAGAGATTAGGAACTCTGGCATCACAGGAAGTTTTGGCAACTCTAATCACGACACAGAATGTTGGAACACCCATGAGTAAAAGATTACTGAAATAATGTTCCCAAGACTTCCAGCCATATGGTGAACATCAGGGAAAAAAAGGTTATGTGACTTCTGAGTTCTTAGATACAGTCAGCATGGCCCATAAAATCCATCATAGTTTTCAAATATTTGGATGCCTTGTAACACTTTTTAAAAAAGCTGAAAAAATAAATGAAAGTATATTTACGCATAGTTCGTATTTGTCTGTATGACGAAGATTACTTCATATTTTAGCTTTCTTTTACTTTAAGTACGACACTAAACCCTTAACACTCACTCACTCACGCACTCTGACATGGTTAATTTGTAATGCCGATGTTTCCGGAACCAACAAGCGATGTTAACAAATAAACGTTTCTGTCTTTGACGATGCGAAAAAAAGCTGAAGATGTGTTCCATCTGTCGTCAAAAAAGAATGGCTTGTATATAGCGACCGCGCGTCTTGGAGTGCCTCTTCCAACGCTGCTGGAATGTATTTTCTTTTGTTTCTCCTAAGAAAATTACATTCGCTTTCGTTTGTGCCATCTTTTCCGGTTTGTTATCAAGGAAACTCTGAATCTCATCGCTATGCTCCCATCGAATTGCTGGCCGCTGGCGTATAAGTGAGATATTCTTGAGTACGGCTTAAAACACCACTCAGTTAAATAAGTAAATCATTTCGACTCGTTTATGAAATAGCTACTGTTAAAAAAAATAAAAAAATGTACAAGAATCACAATAAAATTCAACAGAATTCAGAAATTTAAACGAAATCGTCTAGGTCTACTTCACAAATGCTGTGTATGATTTTATGTATCTATTTTCGCCTTTGCCTCAGTAGATTTTGATCTATAGCCCTACTCATGCAGTCTGGGTAGTTCTCTGTCAAATCTCCAAGCACTAAAACAACTGTATCACAGCTTCGTGTTGCTGAGAGTGGGTGTGCACATCAGGAAAAGCATGGGCAAAACACCAACGGCCAAACGCTGATATGTATGTAAGCAATGTGCATATTAACAGTTTAACATTTAGTTGGCGTTTTCTTTATTGGGATATAGTCCACAGGACACAAATGCCTTTGTATTAAGTACAGTAGACTCGATCAACATCACGGGAATTAACCATACAGCAAAACCGTGTTCAAGACAATATATCGGATAGTTTTGGTAAAACGTCGATCAACGCAGATCCAATCGAACTTTGCCATTTATTTAGAACAGCCCAAATAATTACCTCACAAAATATTAGTCTCGTCTGTGCGCGTGTTACTATTCAAAATGGATAATACAGTTCCTATAATTTCTAACTCGGGTCGCACTATAAATTTCCCAGTCATAAGGATCATTTCAACACTATAAATAGTTCAACCGCGTCAGCCTAATGGTTAGAGAGTACGACTCGAACTCAGGAGGCGAGTGACCCAACCCAGGTTGGGCCATACCTGACTTTAAAAATTGACGCTCAGCAAGGAAACAGACTGGTTGGCCCGGTGTCAGTATAATGTGACTGGGTAGAGTGTCATGTTTGGTGTCTTCGGCATGATGCATCAGTGGTGGCAGCATTTTGGAGGCATGGACTCGCCCTGCCGCACCGAGTAACAGCATATCTACACACATATATAATAACTCCTCAATCTCCTTTATGAATGAAAAATTGTTAAGTTCGACCTAAAACCCTTGTCAATGGTCTCTAGCGCCTTCCACCACTTGGCCAGGGAGTCCTTTTGTATATGCAGCTCATATCACTGGGCCATGCCCTCACTACACATTCCTATCACAGATGTGTATAGCTCGGGTATTTAGAATGTATGATTTTAATTGTTGGCAGCACTCCTGCAGCTGGTGGAAAACCAGTCAGATCTCAAATCACTAATTGAAAAATAAATTCAAATAACAAAGAAACAGTTTAATTGGTTTGTATGATCAGAAATGTTGATCCACTTCAGATAGTTACTACGAGGCTAAGACATTCATGAGCCTCATTTTGACGCGCATATCATTAAGGGCGTGAGATAATGATAGAACCATCGGGGAGAGAGCAAATTTTATGAAAACTGGAAGAAGCTTATAATGACGCCAGCTAGATTAGAAAGGGCCGAGTTACCGGAGCTAGCCTGCTACCTGACTCAGCAGCTACCCTCTGGCATTAAGGTAAGGATGTCTACATGTCTGCAGTCGATGTGTACGTTAGTACGTGTAGCCCGGGGTGGCTTTCTTATATTTGGACTGGCGCTCGCATACTCCTGGATGACAGTTACTTCGCTTTTCGATGTTTAGACTGGCGCTCGCCAGTCCTGGATTGCTCCCATTCACTTTTAAGTGAAGCATCGAAAACAGTCGATTACGAACGTCAGCAAGGCAGCTGGTTTCAGGGTCTCGCGGCTGCAAACGGTAGCCATGAACCCAGATGGTGTTTATGGTGGGCGGTCACCTTTGTGAACTTCAAGCGAACGGAGAAGTTGAACTTGCTGGTTACTGTATCAGGTTTTTAAATGGAGCGAGCTTGATAATAAAAATTTATGAAAGAAGAATGGGAGCTGAAACCGTATCACGTACTTAATACATAGCCTGATCTCCCAGCGCGTGGGACATTGCACTTTTTTGTACCATACTCGTTACTACGCATGCGCCCCTCTACGCTCGCATCTCACTGCCACATGCACTAGCCAAGTTTGACCTTTTGCGACCCACGCAAGCTTGTCCAGGCCTGGCATAACCACTGACGTCTTTGTGCAGAGCTATTATCAGCATTTTTTAATAAAATTACTTAAGGTATCCGCTGGAATGATGTTGTGTATAACTAAATAAGTTCACTTCCATGCAGTGACCTACTGTTGTTCAACATTTCTGTACAGAATTTATTAGTAGGAAGACTGATATATAGTGAGAGTAATGGAGTATCAGTGGTCTTACCGTGTATGGATACACGCCTGTCGTTATTTATTGTATCCGCAAGTCGTAGCTGAAAGTAGATAGGCTTACTTAGCTGGTGACCTTGTTCTCCAGTGAGCAGTGACCTGTATAGGACAGAATACGATAGGGCGGTCGGTTTCATGGGTAGAAGAAACCGGAGTGCCTAGGGTAAAGCACCGTTACTAACGAACTGATCTCTGACCAATGACCTGTAAGACTGATCTGGGACACATTCCCTTTAAAGTACGAACAAACGCAATTTTTATCATTTGGCTTGTACATAAATTTTTATTTATTTATATATTTATTGGTTTCTTTAAGATCAATAGTTCACCTATGCACTCAAACAATTAACCCGCTCTGTCGGTCGTTCTGTCTGTCGCTCGCTCCAACGGTCGTTCGCTTTGTATGCCCATCATTTTGTCCACATGTGTATTGGTTGTTTTCTTTCACTCGTTCTGTCTGCCGCCCGCTTTGTCGATCATTCTGTCACTTTGTATGTCGGTCGTTCTGTCTGTCTGTTGGTCAGTTGGCCGGTCGACATGCATGCATGTCGGTTACTTTATCGGTCGCTGTCTGTTTATCGGTTCGTCGCACAAGAAGTGTGTAGGTCGTGCTGTTGGTCGTTTTGTATATCGGTCGGCCAATTGTTTGACAACCTTAGTTGATGTATTCTTTCTTTGTATATAGTAGGCAGGAAATATATAATTTGCCTTTATATCCATAGTGGGTTCGATCCGCACCACTCCAAAATTGTTTATCTTTTAATCTAACCCAGGTCGAGAAATACCAAAGACTTTAAAAATGGTACTTGTGGATGCTTCGCTTGGCCCTCAGCATTGAGAGGTTAGAGCAAGGAAACTGACCGGTTGACCCGGTGTCAGTATAGTGTGACTTTGTGTCATGTCTGGTGTCTTCGATACTTCAGAGGTGGCTGCATTTTGGCCAAATGGACTCATAGGAAATGCTTTGAATTACTATTCTTGGTAAATACAAAAAAGTGATTTGATCAGCGGATATAACGTCTTTAACAAACACCCTGATAATGTTAGCCAATCGCTAAAGTTAAATTCGAATACACGATCTTGCTGTTGTCAATGGTCTCGAGCGCCTTCTGTCACTTAGCCAGGGAAGGCCTTTTGTTCACCCAGTCACATATCCTTGGGCCCTGCCTTTCAAGATACATGTTGTTTAGAGATGTGTAGCTGGCGTGTATGATTTTATGATTTTATGTATGATTTTAATTTAATTTAACAGGACAACCCTCCTGTAGCTAGCGGAAATCCTTGCATGCATAAATAAGTACGTCATTATAAAACAGCCAGTAATATTTGAGCTTTAATTACGCTACACCAGTACTTATGAATAATTCATGCCAAGCCCTCTTACATCAGCTTACAAGAAAGTGTTCTGAAATATTACAGAAATATTGCATTTAAGTACAATCAGCTCTTTATAATCCTATCTCCATCCTTCTACATATTCCAGAGTCACTAATAAACATTGAGTTTCTGGTCCTTATGATAATCGCGAATCTCCTATACAGACGAGGAGCTCTGTAATTTAGAGCTTTCATTACATATCACATTTAAACGTCTTTTCAATAAAATATTGAAATTAATGATGATTAACTACGTATAAATACATATATTCAAGTATTAGAGGAAAAGACTAACCATCAACACGTGGATTTAACGTATGACCCGTGTACGTATACACTTACTAACTATACCATGAATCTCGGACATGAGGTGAGAGGTTGAGGCAGGCCTCGGTGAGCTCAGCTTGGCAGTGATACATGGTAAAGACTAAGCTACAAGTTAATAAGTGTTTGATTATATACCGACTTCCCTGTAAGTTGCGCTGGGGTGGGTATATCTTCAAATCCCCAATGGGCTCTCTAGTTTGAGGTAAGACCTCATCACGCAGATCCGGCAGTTAAGTGATGTCAGAAAACACAAAATACAATCATTTGTTTCTGTTCTTAGTACATTCGGCCATTCCCTTTACTTACAGCATTTAATACTTTTCTAGCTAGCCCGAGATTGCTCTGACGCTGGGTCAGGCAAACAGGACTGGTACGCTAAGGCGGATAATCGGCCCAAGAGAGGTACGATAAGAATGTGCACATTTCAAAATCCCAGCACAATTCTGTAATTCCCAAATCAATACAAAAGTACAAAACTTGGTCAAATCACCAATAAAATTTATATGGCCATAAAAGGAATTATTGCTTAGTAATTGCTCGCCAAAAACACACTCTCATTCAAGAACGCCAAATTGTTCGCTTAAACGAGGGAGTGTCCTTGATTTACAATATGAAGATCAACGTTAACCAGAAAAATATCTTCACTAAAAGTTTCATGTGTGTATTTCTACGTGCTGCCAAAGTTTCGCTTTGGTTAACGTTTGTCTTCATATGTGAAAAGTAAACTTTATAATGTGATGAATTTTAGCATATTTTGCCGTGTTTAACATGCGTATTTCGGATATGGTGGTTCATGCATCCTTCATGGTACAGTGAACTAACGAAAAAAGTGGTGGAGTGATTTTCCCCACTCTACATTGTCTAATGCAAAAAACATATATTCCCATCGGACCAGCCTACCACTTTTCGATTTTAAGATCCCATACATTGCTTAAATGCAAGCTTGTCATATAACAGGAAAAGAAATGTAAAACAGAACTGAAAAAAGAAATAGCCTTACGAGTGTGTCGGCAGCCTTCAGTCACAACTATAGTCAGTTTCGCTTGTTGATGTGCACAGTCTCTTGCACTGGGGCCGATTCCCCGCCTTACCATACCAGGTCTTTTTATTCCACCAAGGATGGTTTGGATCTTACCTTGACCGAAGAAATTTTTGTGAGAATAAATTAGAACTAAATTCTAGGATAATATTCCGCCACATAGACATTATAGGTTGTTTTTTTTTACACTATAAATTTCTCCACTCCAATATTGCACCCAGTCAAAATATATCAAGATTTTGTCTCACCCTGGACAGAACTGAAAACGCTTTTTCCAGTATTACTTATTATCATTCAATCAATCAGCTTATATACTACTTCTGTATGTCTTGGTAATATTTTCGTTTTTATCTCCTACTGAAGGTACGTGGGTTATTGCTGAGCGTGATGGAGGGTAAAACCCATCAGGATTTTTGGGTGGACGCATGGCCCCACCCCAAGGCTGTCGTTGCCACACCTGTTAACGGGGTGGGTTAAACTTTTTGCACTTACATAATGCCTGAACAATCTATAGTGGCTCCACTAGACAATTAGATCGCATCGGTGGTCTTATGGTTACAGCGTTCGCCTTGAAGTGGGGAAGCCTTGGACCAAAGCCGGTTCGAACCCGTTTTTTCGATGGGTCATCTATGTCTTTGGCGATCTTTTGGTCACAGTTAAATGATGTGACGTCACAGCAGCTTAGTATAATATTTACAGATTAAATGTATGAACTGCACGCTACACGCCATACTGGTGGTTACTATGGTGATAGAATCCGATGACCTCGTTTCCAGTACCAATAGCGAAAAAAATGGTGGTCATGATAGGTTGAACTTTTTACTGGTTGTGGGGAAAGTTCAAGGAGTCTGGATTTCACCGGTCTCGCGTGACCATTTACCAACTATCATTCTGTGGTTGCTGCTCTGGTTTTGCTTTCCACTCTGTAGTGCGTTACATTACAAGGTATCTCGCGACTGTTTAATGATATATATGTTTTGTTGTGTTCATTTTAATGTCATACAGGACGATTACCTGTCACACGAGTATGATGTATTTGCGGTTGACCAATCAGCACTGAAGGCCATATTGGACGACAATGATGTCATAACTTGGACAAGGCCTGTGGAATTTCCATGTGAGTCTAGTTATACGTGTCTAGATTCTTCTTTTTTTATACCTAATTCTGCTAAATCCATGGTACTAGAGGGCGTGTAATTTGCTACTATCTGAACATTTAAGTGAACAGTTAGAATAAAACCCAACTGAGGTAAACTTACAAGAAAACCGTATTTCACAGTTTACCTGTGACAATTTGCCATCTCTCACACTGTCGTCGATGCTCTGATTTTGCTCTCCATGCTGTATGTCTTTTATTATATGGTATACTTGCGTTGTAATTGGTGTAGGGGTTCATTTATTTACCGGCCTTCGTACCTGACAACCCTTCTGACTTAAGTATGACGTTTTAGTAAGCCAACCCTAAACATACAAATCTGCGTTGTGTAGGCCTACTATATAGTAGTATTGAGTGCACATGAAGTAATATGGAAAGCTCGTTAAGTCGATCAAAAATGCAACGATGCCATCCATCAATCAATCAATCGATCGATCAATAAATCAATTCGAGGGTTATTCTGTTCCTTTTACTGAAGGCGTCTCTGAAGCTAGCTGTTCAACAATAAAGGAATTGGCAGGAAGACATGGCTGGAATGTTAACACTTACGGTCCGCAGTGGACAGAAATGTACTGTGTGGAACGAGAAAACTTAAAATTAATGTAAGCAGTAAATAAGATCAGTTATTAACCTGTACAGGTTATGTTTATAAATGGTCGCCGTTTAAGGGAATCGTATATATTTATCCACGAGCCTCTCGTCAATTTGATCGCTGTGAGTTCAAGTCCAGCCCGTGCTGGCTCCCTCTCCAGGCTTACGTAGGAAAGTCTACCAGCAGCCTGCGGATGGTCATGGAATTCTCCCGGGCTTTGCCCGGTTTCCTGACATCTTATACTAGCTGCTGTCGTATAAGTGAAATATTCTTGAATACGGCGTGAAAGTCCAATCAAAATATATAAATTTGTCTTGAACACCCAAGCATAAATAAATAAATAAATAAATAACTCACTGACACCCTTATTCCCACAATGCTTTTCTGGCATGGTTGCCATCTTGATATTTCGGACCTTGAGATCACCTGCAGAGGCAGTTCAGTTCACAACATGTCTTATTCCTAAACACGATCTACCGTTTCGCCTTAACACAGCGTGACGTGGTTGGAGACTTCCGTCTATGCATGAACGGTGTGCCAGACTGGGATGTTCGGAACGTCGGAGTTGTGGGTGAGATTTGGTGGGATCCGCACCGTGCATGATATTAGTCATGATGATGATGATGATGTTTCATGATATGGTAATAATCGTGATGACGTTAAGCCAAACTTACCTAACGTTCCGTGGCACAATCCAGTAAGTCAGGACGAAGTCAAACTATGCCGTCAGCAGATGACATCATTGCAATACAGGACAACATAAATTTAAAAATGGGGCCTCCATGACCTGGTGGTTAGTGTGCTAGTGCAGCGCAATGACACAGGAGCCTCTCACCAATGCGGTTGCCGTGAGTCCAGCTCACGCTGGCTTTCTCTCTTGACGCACGTTGGAAGGTCTTTCAGTGAGCTGCGGATGGTCGTGGGTTTCCCCGGGCTCTACCGTCGTATAAGTGAAATATTCTTGAGTGCGGCGTGAAACACCAATCAAGAAAATAAATAAATTTACATATTAGTGTGTGACGATGTTTATCTGTGTTACTATTGTTTTAGAAATCCTCCTAAGGGAATCACCGTGGCCGAATTGTCTTCAAAAGATGCGGAAGTTGTAAACTCCCGGTGGAAATTCAACTCTGGGCGCCAATCAATGTCTGTCTTTAAATTCTGGATTGAAAATTATCCTAGCGTTGCTCTTTTTGACGCAGAAGGACAGCTGGTGGCCTGGGAACTGACGACCCATTTCGGCATCATGGGAAGGCTTTACGTCATGCCTGAACACAGAGGAAAGGGCTACGCTAAATACATCATTTCCACTTTGGCCCAAAAGTGTTTTGCGAAGGATATAAAGCCTGTCGCTAATTTGGAACTCTGTAATTATCGCTCTATCCGGCTTCACCAGAAAATGGGCTTCACGAAAGTGTCGAGTTCTCCTTTAACGTTTATAAAGACAGAGAAGAAGAACTGTGCATCCTGATCGAGACACAATGGTTTTCGATTCCTCAAGGTCATTTCCGATTTTTTTGGGGTAAAAAAATTAAACTTCGCCCGAGTGCTTACTTTTGTATATAAAAGTTGAAAATTTGTCCCGTTTGTTTTGAGATAACCTGTATGCGGAAGCCAGTTTCTTAGGCTCAGAATAATTAAGTTCTAAATTCTGATTTTAAATCTAGACTGCAGTCAGAAATGGTCTGGTGGTATCGACCCCGAAAGACTCGCTTCTATTTGGATGGGAACGGAGTTCATGTCGTGCACGTCCTATGTACAAGTCTGGAAGTGCTGTATATACATGTATCTATACTGTTAGCTTCAGTACTTATAGAATAACGACATAGCCGAAGTGAAAAAAATTACATGATCTTAGTTCATCAGTCATATGACGTGAAACGACACCAGTTGTGTCACTATACTCACAGCTGTTTCCAGACCCTCTTTAAAGTGTGTTTTTTGTGTTGTAATCATATCGATACCTCTATCCCCGCACCACCAAACACACTCGCATACGACCCCAGGCACCCACATCCAAAAACTCCCAGGAAAACTCCCACTGTTCGTATATAGGGGCTTTGGTAGAAACAATAAGCGATCAACGGCACTCGTTAGGCAGTTTGCCCAGCCTTTTATAAATCTTTGAAATTGACGCCCAGATTAATTAAATCAAAATCATGATTATGATGTTCAACACTAATGAAATAAATGGAGAGTGGCACTCGCCAGTAGTGTGGTCATCGGCCTCAAGCTCACGAGAAGTATGGATATTGTGGACTGTGGCCTCAAACTCCCCACTAGTATGGCCTTCGGCCTCAAACTCGCCAATAATGTGGAATGTGGCCTCATGCACCCCAGGGATTTTGGTGGTTAGTTTAAAAGTTGCATTGAGAGGAGGAAAGAGGAGGAAAATTGCGATTGTTAAAAGCTGAATGGACATAAAACAGATGCAAAACAAGGAAAAACTTCTACAACAAATCCACAAATAAAGAAGTAAATAATACTTGCTACTGTAATACATTGTATTATAAGTGATGGTTCTAAACATTGACCCCTATAACCCCTTGATAGAACAATGAAGCAGATGACCACAAGGTACTCTGGATTAAAAAAATTAGAAGTTTAGATAACAACGTAGAAACCAGTTGGAAACCAAAGCTGGAGATGAAAACCACCATCTGCAATCCCGGGTTTTATTTCAGATCGAACGGTTAGAATCACACATGAAGCTGGAACGCAATCTATTCCTTCATAGTTAGGATATGATCTAGGGAATAGTATGTTCTTTTTTTCTTCAGTCGCTTTAACGTGCGGCCTGACAGGAATGAATCGCTTAAAACTGCCTTCTAATCCAAAACTCATCGCATTAAAGTTCAATGACATCTGTTATCAACAAATTAAATGACAGTTTGAATGGGGCTGCAAATAACGGTGGCGTTGAGTGACAAGATTATTTCCGAGAACACACGAATCATTTACATATGTCCCTTCTCCTTTTTCCAGAAATCTGTCTGGTGCTCTATGGAGGTTGTCTCCTGGCTGTGTTCAAATCTTTCAGGCCGTACCATCAGAGCAGGAGAATTATGATCAATCAATGGTTTGATGTTCTTGCTAAATAGGATATGACCGATTTTGTACAATATCTCTCCCAAGGCTGCATTTCTCTCATTGCCTGTAACACGAGTAGCAATTAGAACTTTGTTTAGCCCAGTTTTACGCATTATACGTAAATAAATTGTCCTTCGATCGTTTTTTCCTCTTCAATCTGAACGTCATCGTTTGTTTCATTGGACGCCGGTTTGTTCAACTTCTCAGTCGGCACGATTGGCCTCTCTTTGTATCCGTAGTAAAGGAGGAAATTTCCCGACACAATGGGAACGAAGAAAGCAATGATTATCGGTCCAAGTAGAACGCACAGACCGCCTATTGCGTAACCTAATAAGGTGACGGGGTAGAAGTCGCCATATCCCACCGTTGACATCGTAACTAAAGCCCACCAATAGCCAACGGAAATGTTCTGAAATCTGTCATGTTCAAGATTCTCCACTTTGCGGACCATGTCCACGAGAACCGTTGCAAAGATGAGCAACACGAACAACAACAGTGCCAAGATGGGTATACTGGCTTTCAGGGTCAGCAGGAAATACTTCAGGCCTTTCACGTTACGCGCCATTTGGAAGATGCGCAGAACGCGAAAGCAAGAGAATATCTGAAAGATGCGATGGATGACGAAGCTGACGTCATAGTCTAGGATGACAGGAACCAGGGTGTTAGTAAGAACATACCCCCAGCGCGAGCCCAGATACAGCAGGTCAATGATGGTCATCAGGCACTTGAGGAGCTCCAGGCGATTCGGGCAGACGGCAAAGCGAGCGATGAGCTCCAGAGTGAAGAAGGTGATACAGAAGCCATCCAAAGCGATGAGCAGATCGTTCGGGCGACTGACGATGAACTGGATTTCCCTGAGAGGCCTCATGAGGTCCTTGTCGGAGAGTCCTGTGTGACAAAAGTCGTGTCCCTCAGACAGGGAGTAGTTTGTGTTGACCACTTCTTTGTACCGCTCCTCGGCGTAGGCGATGAAAGGCATCTCGGAGGTGTCGACGGTGTCATTCTTATTGAAACCACACTTGACCAGGATGTCCCGCCATTCCTGATACTCAGGGCATTCCTCCAACAGAGAGCAGACGACGGACACGACAATCAGGAAATACACCAGTAACGCCCAGGCCTGTGGGAATAGCACAAACACGACAATCATTGACTATTCATTTGATTTGGTTTGATTTTTACGCGGCACTCAAGAATACTTTACTTATACGGCGGCGGCCAGCATTATGGTGGAGCCCGGGGAAAACCCACGGCCATCCACAGGTTGCTGGGAGATCTTCATGCCGATAATCACTGAATAATTGAACAATAATTTGATCATAATCACTGAGCATTCAGAACATTCGTTTGAATCAAGGCTTCGAAAGAGACATTGGTATACCAGCCGTCATCAAAAATGACGTTGCGGGTCAATAATCACAAGAGCAATGTCCATAACAACACGGAACATAAAACACCAAATAACTAAGAAAGTAAGGAAATCAGGACGGATTCATGCAAAGAAAACCAGTTTTAAGTTGTCAGTGATGTAAGAAAGCATATTCTAGGCAACTGAATTAGTTGATTGATTGTACGATTGGATTTGCATGATTGTCTTTACTGAAGTTTAAACCCTGGCATGAGAACTGTTTATTTGATATCTACTTAACACCATACTTATATTTTAAAGGAGGAGAACGTAGGGGTGCACGAGACAAATGACTGACCTTTGGCAAGCTACTGACGATGTGGATTACAGACTAGCGCGCCATATTGATGTAGAAACATGACTGGTCTTCAACGAACGTCACACAACCGGGTGCCAAAAATTGGAAGTCGAACATTTTACCTGTGTGCCACGTTTCTTTAATCAGTACCAGCCACTTTGTCCCAAAGACGGAGAAAAAGATTTAAAGCTAAAACGACGAATAAGCACTCCACACTAAATAACTCATCGCCGTCTTACAACTGAAAACTTGTTACGTACGACGTAAAACCGCAAGCATACATACATCCATACGAAGAGCACTCGACGACCGACGCTTCTAAAATTCAACTCAGAAAACCACAGGTCCTTCACTACTGGCGAGCAGGACAAGTCTCAGTGCGTGGGTTCTAACTATATGAGGTACACGGGTTGCCGGTTCTATCCCGACTTTGAAAAGAGATTTTGCAAATACCGACAATCTCAATGTTCCATATACCAAGGTATACCTTAGCCACTCTGGTTGAAGTGCTGTAATACAGAATGCGCCATATCCGCTGTTTGACTCCTTCCACAGCCGTGATTGGCTCGCGGGTGTACGCCATTCCGTCGTCTCCTTGCAGTTCCTTCTCCACACGCTCTCGTTGTTCCACTTCCACCGTCATGTCTACGTAAGTTCGCCAACAGCACGGACCAATGCTCGACTCGGGGATTCCCCAGAACTCCAGCTCTTTCTTCATTGTCGCACCGCAAACGTTGCGAGGCATGTGCAGTTTCCCGAAGCGGTAGAAGGTCAGAATGTAACCGAACAGGCTGGGATCTCTGTCAAAAAACCATTCCGGTCCGACAAGGGACGTCCGAGTGCTCACCATAGACGCATGTTCCAATGCGGTCTGAGGAATTTTGTCAAAGTTTGACTTGGACACCTGGAAAATTTTCCCTCCAACATTCAACGTGTAAACCGACGGTGTTGATGACAAAAGTTTCTTCACCGCCATTTTTTTGTCCTTGGTTTTGGCGTCGACACACTCCTTTGTGGACTTATCGTTTTTTTCTTCTCTCGAACGGTTGTAACAGCAACACTTTCAGGTCATGGTCTTCTTGTCATCCGACCTTCACCTCCAAATGAATCGCTAAAAATGATTTCCGCAGTTATACAACGAGACCTGTAGCTCTCACAGTAAATCCATAGTTAAATGTTGTTTTAGATGGATACCGCAATATGATGGTCACTCATTGTTCTGTGTTGACGTACAGGAGTAACACCTGTTCACCTTCAGTGTGAATACCGAAAAACAACCATGTGTAGAATTCTATACAAATCGATAAACGACCACGCAAATACATGGTGGCGTGAACGATTGACTGTTTACAACACACAGACCGCTTGTTGAGTTTGGTTGGTTCATTGACCATAGACGCCTTTTGCCACTAAAATCTTCAAAACAGAGACTTCGATTCATTTAAACTTACATATCCAAGCCTATAAACGGTTTCCTTTCAGTATGTATGTAAGTATGTAATAAATAAACAAATATCATGAATAAGTTCAAATTTCGCCATTTGTATAAATGTAAATGTGACATTTTGTTTATAATGCCTGCGGTTTTATTGTTGGATTGGTTCAATGACAAAACAAAGCCTGCTGATTTATCATTGCCTGATCCATCCTGTCACTGCTGAGCACCAAGCGAGGCAGTAAAAAGCACATTTTTTGAAGTCTTTTGGTATGACCCGATCCGGGTTTGATCCCTGATCTCCCGACTTCGAAGCGTACGCTCTAACCATTAAGCCGCCGACACTCCCAACTTGTATGTCTATATAGGTATAAGACCAAACACATATTGTTGCTTTGTTTTGTGTCTATATCGACAAATGCAAATTTTAATTTGGGCAACATTTTAGTATGGCAATTTGGGCTAGACCATGTTCACATATTAGCAACCAGAACATAATGCTTTGTGTACCACATAAAAGTGTCAAAACTTCTTACAAATATTTATACATTCAGCGAACTTGAATATATAAATTTTTCAAACACTTCAGTTGAATTTACCAGACAAGAGTCTGGTATAATTTTAGATTTTCATGGTGTGCTGTAATTGAGCGCATGTAAAGGGTATCATATTGTGTTTGTATCTGACCCTTACTCTAAAAACTAAATTTAACATAACATTATATGTTTTCTGAATGATAGTAGAATAGATTATGTTAATAAAGTGTAACAAAATAACATTATGATATGGCCAACCCAATGGCCTCGAACAACAGCAATATTGAGCTGGAACAACCGAACAAATCTGCTATATGTAACAAAACGGTTTGTAGCAACAACATGATGTACGCTGCCATCACTTATATACCTGATTAATTTGACAAATTAGTTTTTAGAATGTAGTATTTGATTCTGCCATCACTTGCACACCTAACCAATTTAAAAATTAGTTTTTAGAGTGTAGTATTTGATGCTGCCATCACTCATATACCTAATCAATTTAACAAATTAGTTTTTGGAGTGTAGTATTTGAGACACGTCTAGAGCCAGTTGTTCATTTTATTTATTTGATTGGTGTTTTACGCGTACTCAAGAATATTTCACTTAAACAACGGCAGCCAGCGTTATGGTCGCTAATGACACCGTGTGTATGTCGAGCTATTGTTGTTCTGTCTGGTAGCCCCAAACATTCCCCATTACAAGGTCGACACTCACCGTCGTTGTGTACTAAGTCAAAACTTCTTGCGTACGGTGTTAAACATCAAATAAATAAATAAATAAATAAATAAATAAATAAACACAAGGTTGACTCTTGAATTATATTGCCTTCACGTATCAGGAGCCGCAACAGAGTCGTATAATTTAAATATTCTTGAGTACGACGTAAAACAGTACAATATAACAGGATGTAAACGGTAATTCTGGCAAGTTCCGGTCTGTTGAAATGAAATCTAGTTTTGCCCATGCACCTCTTAAGAAGCAGGGAACGTGAGATATTGAATCCCATGTGCATTTGATTGTTACTTTATGCCGTGTTGACGGAAGCCGAGTGTTGGGATGATGTATTTGGGACGCAATCATGATAAATCAGTAGCCTATACGTCTTAGGTGTCTCTGTCATATGGTCGCTACAGCCACTCTACAACTACCATAAAATCGGGGAACCTATGATGTAGGACATAAAAATATCAGATCGCTGTGAAGATGTATTGAGGAGGCCTCGCTGGCTCACATTTATTTATATATTTATTTATTTGACTGGTGTTTTACACACTCAATTATACCACGGCAGCTAGCATTATGGTGGGAGGAAAATTCGCTCACGACCATCCCTGGTAATCCTTTACGTTACGACCGGCACGGAATCGAGCATGAGCTGGAGATAAACTAACACCGATCGCATTGGCGAGAGGCCTCTGGGTTACTGTGCTGCGATAACATGTCAACTAGCCTACTCCAGGCCACGGAGGCCTCCTGATACAGTCGCAAAGAACCAACGCTTTAACTGTGCGAATCAGCTAGGAGCCTCCGTGACACAGTAGTTTAGTGAGCTTTCGTCCAATAAACTAACGATGTTCAGTGAGCGAACAGAGCTCTCGATGTTTCAGTTGCGGCTCCGAGTTAGGAGGTCTGTTAGGTACCAAGCGAAGGTTGGTCGTTTACTCCAGGTACTCAATATTTGGATGTTGTTTGTATTGAAACCACCAAAATGAGCCTAAGGACATTTTAAACAGGAATAACTTTAGATGGTTTGTCTGAAGCTTTTAATTACATAAGTTCGTACGATACTTGGCGAAGGGCGGTCGTGATCACTCAGAGCGCGGGTAAAATCAAAAGCCCTTGTGTGCGGGTCAAAGAGAGGGATCCGGTTCTATCCCAACATATAGGATAAGGATACAGGATTTCGAGGTTCCCCAGCTCTCACAGTTCTTATCATTGAGTTTGGCGACAAGCGTTGACGGTGTTCGTTGTTTCAGTTTGAGCAGTCTAATAAACGTTGATGACCAGTTATTTTCCACCAGTCCAGTGAACACTTACGTTTGTCACAGGTGTGAAAGTTAGTCAGTAACTTTATCTCATGCAGGCACTTCAATTTGCTCACCCATAAAAACCCGTCATCATTTTAAGTAGAAAATTCTCAAGCGCGCCTTCACACATAGTGTAAAACAACAATCAGTCAGTTTGAAGTATCTTTGAGGCGTTATCTTCCCGCCGCGAGCCAAGCACTGGTTACGTACGCCATCCAGAGTGCTTTTTCAATTTTTCAACATTTTTGCATGCAAATTATCAACTTCAAATGTTATAAATGTATCGTAGCAGATCTATATTTATTTGATTTGATTTATTTGAATAGTGATTTACGCCGTGCTCAAGAATATTTCACTTATACCACGGCGGTCAGAATTATGGTAGGAGGAAACCAGGCAGAGCATAATTTCGTTTACATCACTGCCACAAATTGCAAAATTGGTAACGAATCTTGAACAACGCCGTGGTCACCGGGGTAACGGTGATGAGGCAGAAAGTCTCAACCTTTGTTTCTCATTCTACTTTATACACAAGAATTCTCTTTATCTACAGTGTGTACAACACGATTCGAACCAACAAATGAAACAAGATTACTGAAGAATGCTGATTCAGACACCTGTGATGAGGTTTAGCCTAAGCAAGCCTACGTGTCTGAGGATCCAAAGATCAAGCTTGTCGTCAACTGGTAGCAGTGATGTAAAGAGAGTAGAGAGCGGTACATGCGTTGTTACAAGTATGGCCTTGAATACACAAGTGTAACACTGGGTTACAAACTCACACAACCACAAATCAATTCATTTAAAAGTGAGAGTTTATTCACGGTCAACAATAAAAATAAAAACGTTTTGTATTAAAATAAATCCTTGTTTTATACGCAGGAAATACGTCATTGAGATCTTTTACAGTCCTTCACAAATTTGAAAATAAATACTAAACATTCTGCTCCTACATAATGCTGTATTAACGTGCGACATATCACACATACCCGTTATAAGTTTGACTTCCACAGTAACATTTACAAAACATTTTTCTCTTATCTGATGTAGTTTACATGTATTATTCTACGGTACATGTATTATTATTTGGTACAAATACTGCGGAATTTCATTTCGATTAACAAAAATAAATTAATAAATTCTATTAAGTGTTTAACATTAGGGTGGTATGAAAAATGACATCAAGTGCAGTGACTTAAAAATTATCCATCTGCATATAGCAAATCAAGTCACATCTTTAGTCAACTTCCTATACTGTGGAACCGTCATGGAAAGAGCCATTGCTACCAGGGTTACCACATTTGGACTCTTTGACATGACTGGAGAGCAAACGTTCTGAACCTCCTTAAGTTTTTATTCTAACTCCTGATTTTTAGCCAAGGAACTACCATCCATCCACTTGAGAGCCATCAGACCCGCTGGCCAGGCGGGGCCTTGAAACGTTCATGCTATACATACATGCTAAACGATGCACTGTGATGGCTGAAGATCTAGAGTGTCTGCTTTGTTGGCAGGAGATCAGAGTTCAATCCTCAGTCCAGCCAAAGACATGTTAACCATTTTTGCTTCTCCTTTAATTCTCTTTTAATACTCGCTTGGCACTTAGCATAATTATTTATTTATTTTATTTTATTTGATTGGTGTTTTACACCATACTCAAGAATATTTCACTTATACGACGGCGGCCAACATTATGGTTGTTGGACACCGGGCAGAGCCAGGCGGAAACCCACAACCGTCCACAGGCTGCTGGCAGACCTTCCCACTTACCTTAGCATAATTAAGTGATACACCAGTTACAGGTCACTCCAGTGTCACAACACTGTGAGAGAATAAACCAGTTACAGGTCACTCCAGTGTCATGACAGTGTGAGAGAATAAAGCATCATGTCAGGCGTCTTCTTCAGGGTTGTCCATTGAGGAAGCACTGTATTTAATAAATTAATTTATTTGATTGGAGTTTTACACTGCATTCAAAAGTATTTCACTCATACTATGCCTGTCATTATATTGAGGGAGAAAATGGGCAGAGCCATAGGCAGGTTGCTAGCAGACCTTCCCCTGTACAGCTGGAGACAAAGCCAGCATGACCTGGACTTGAAGTCACAGCCACCACATTGGTGAGGGACTCGCGAATCATTCTGATACACCAGCACAATAACCAAGCCAACCGCTCGGCCAACAAAGACTGTTCACTATTTATTGGGTCTCATTTTAGCCCACCTGATTTCAGGAGATACTGCTATGATATCACTGAAAAAATATTGAATTTATTTATTTAATTGATTGATGTTTTATGCCGTGTGGAAAAATATTTCACTTATATAACAATGACCAGTATTGTTGTGGGAGGCAAACGGGCAGAGAAGGGAAACCCCGTGACATTTGTAAGTTGACGCTAGACATTCCCACGCACCACAGGAGAGAAATAATGTTGAAATCAGCTTAATAAAACTACTCGGGGACATATGCCGTACACGTCAATGAAACATCAACAATAAACACTATGACTATATACTGAAGTAACTTATAAGAGCAGATCAGAAAGTTGAGGTTGTGGTCGAGTTGCCAAATTCAAGGTGCCTGCCTTTCTACTGCCAAGTTTAATTTACCAGTGTACATGTTTACGTGTGTCTGAGCTTACCCGCTGGGAATTTGACCCAGCATTCTCTGCATTACGAATCCACACGTTTTTTACTACATTACGGGGCGGTTCCCTCTTGGAGGTAGATAGTGTTACATCAACTACTCTATGCTATATTCATCCTAATGGGGTTTATACCTGACTCGGGATTTCACTTACTCAGAGTTGGTCAGGAGACTGAGGGAGAGGAAACCAGCGATGTCAACAGCGATGTCAACGATGTCATGGCAGCTGGTACATCTGGAGCAGACCGTACTACTTGCACAAGTTGGGGGTCTGCAGGCAGAAAGCATAAAATAGATCTCAGCCAACTAAATTCTTCCATCTCTGTCACACAAGGGCAACTATCATTTCTCAACATTGTGACATACATGTATACAGCAGAACTTTGAGTATATCAATTAAGCGCCAAACTGCAACTCCAGTACACAACCAAAAGGTATATCACAACACTATAAAAGACACACTTGTCTGCATACACATACACAAAAATGTTGAGAAACTAAAATAGCCAATCCTCATGAATTATGTCAAACAAAGCTTTGTTCCTTATATACACAAACTCTAAACGGCTTTAAAAATACACACCAACAAATCTTGTAACTTCATTGAGAATGCTTATTTATTCTCCACAATAAATTAAATAAATACACACATTTAAACATTTGATATCACAAACAATGAGATCTTTTCATCCTGGTTCAGTGACACAACTGGATGGAACTTGAGCTTTTCTTAATACTGAACATAAAAATGAATGATGAACATATACACATCCACACTAAATACTACAGCAAGTTTGACTTAAACAGTAGCATTTTCATAATGTCTCTTTTACACCATCAAACAACATACACATTAACCGCGTTGTATATTGCACCAAAGAATAATTCAGCAATCTTCTGTATGTTCACCATAGCAGAGAGCCAAATTTCCATCACAAAAACATAAAAATTTCACAAAAATATGTGGTTTACAAAAACATTAATTTTATCTGCATCACAATAAATTAAAAAATTGTATCATTAATCAACTTCCTCCACTGTGGGACCATTATGTGCAGTGCCACTGTTACCAGGGTTATCAGATTTTGGCTCCCCGTGTAACTTTGACATGATCGGAGAGCAAATGTTCTGAACCTCCTTAAGTTTGTATTCTAACTCCTCCTTTTCAGCCAAGGAATTACCATCCATCCACTTCAGAATCTCATCACACGTGCTTATCACAGTGTTCTTGTCATTCTCAGAGAGCTTACTGCCATGCTCACTCACCACCTGTTTCACATTGAAGACATATCCCTCCAGCTGATTCCTGGCAGAAACACGTTCTCTGTGTTTTGCATCATCGTCTTTGTATTTCTCCGCCTCAGCCAACATTCTCTCAATGTCCTCTTTACTCAGCCTGCCCTTGTCATTTGTGATGGTGATTTTGTTTTGCTTTCCAGTGCTCTTATCCTGCGCAGACACGTTCAAAATGCCATTGGCATCGATATCAAAAGTAACCTCTATCTGAGGCACCCCTCTTGGTGCGGGTGGAATGCCATTCAACTCGAAGGTGCCAAGTTTGTTGTTGTCCTTGGTCATGGCTCGCTCTCCCTCATACACCTGGATGGTCACAGCTGGCTGGTTATCTGCATAAGTGGTGAAGATCTGGGAGGTTTTCATCGGGATTCTGGTGTTCCTTTCAATCAGGTTAGTCATGACTCCACCAGCTGTCTCAATTCCCAATGACAATGGTGCCACATCCACAAGTAGCACATCTTTGATCACCTCGCTCTGTTCCCCGGTCAAAATTGCAGCCTGGACAGCAGCGCCATAAGCCACAGCCTCGTCAGGGTTGATCGACTTGTTCAGCACTTTTCCATTCATGAAGTCCTTCAACAATTTCTGGATTTTTGGAATCCTGGTAGAGCCCCCAACAAGGACAATTTCGTGGATTTGTGACTTGTCCATCTTGGCATCTCGCAAAGCTTTCTCCACAGGTTCCAGGGTTCCCCTGAACAAATCTGAACACAACTCCTCAAACCTTGCCCGTGTGATTTTGGTGTAATAGTCAATGCCCTCAAACAGGGAGTCGATCTCGATGTTGGCATCGGCACTGCTGGACAGCGTTCTCTTGGCTCGCTCGCATGCTGTACGCAGACGGCGAAGTGAGCGTTTATTACCACTGATGTCTTTGTGGTGTTTTCTCTTGAACTCCTGAACAAAATGGTTCACAAGTCGGTTGTCGAAGTCTTCCCCTCCCAAGTGAGTGTCTCCAGCTGTTGACCGAACCTCAAACATGGATCCTTCGTCTATGGTGAGGATGGACACATCAAACGTTCCACCTCCTAAATCAAAAATAAGTACATTTTTCTCACCTTTAAGGTTTTTATCCAGTCCGTAAGCCAGAGCTGCTGCCGTGGGTTCATTGATAATCCTCAGCACATTAAGTCCTGCGATGGCACCGGCATCTTTGGTGGCTTGTCTCTGGGAATCGTTGAAGTATGCAGGAACTGTTATCACCGCATCCTTCACTTTCTGACCCAGGTAAGCCTCGGCCGTCTCCTTCATTTTGGTGAGCACCATGGAACTGATTTCTTCAGGTGCAAATGTCTTTTCTTCTGATTTGTACTCCACCTGGATCCGTGGTTTCCCCAATTTGTTCACTACAGTAAACGGCCAGTGTTTTTTATCCGCCTGAACGACAGGATCGTTAAAATCCCGACCGATCAATCGCTTGGCGTCAAAGACGGTGTTTTTAGGGTTGAGAGCCACCTGATTTTTGGCCGCATCGCCGATCAGTCTCTCGCTGTCAGTAAAGGCCACATAACTAGGCGTTGTTCTGTTTCCCTGGTCGTTGGCGATGATTTCCACCTTACCATGCTGGAAAACACCTACACAGGAATATGTTGTGCCCAAATCTATGCCAATCGCTGGTGATTTCGTTGAAACTCCCATATTTCAGTCGCGTTGTTGTTGTATAGTCAAATTTTCTAGCAATATCGCTGTTAACGGCGAATAAAGTTGACGAATAATGTGGGTTTATCTCTCGCTATGAGTTTGTGTAACGTTGAACTTCTCTGATTCTGACAGGCATTGACGATGGGAGTCATATTTATACCCATCTGCAGAAATTTCTCGATTTCATCGAACGTGCTCGATCTAAAGAAATAGCGTTGTGGAGAGTTGTTTACATCACGTGGTAGAAAACGAGGTCAAATCGTCGTTCGGGAGATTTCGGGACTGGTGGAATGTTCCGGAAAAAGATAACTGGCTATTTCTGGAGCAACGTTTGCTGCATTTAAATACATTCTACATACACAATGTCTTCAGGACATTGCGTTTATTAATGAAAAAAAAAATTTAAAAAAATCCAGATACCTGTTGTTTTTATTTCTTAGTAAAATATTAAGAATATCGTGTTTTGTGTAAATATTCAGAGAGGCTTTTGCAGTAAACATGTACATGGAAAAGGGACCTCACTGCACAGCGTGTGGATGTTCTCTATCTGTCAGAACTCATCTAGCGCTCATTTATATTTATGACCAAAACAGATTAGTCACAGTTTTTGTTTGTCGTATTGTTATACCTTTCATTTGCATATATTGACTGCGTAGTATAAATACGTGCATAAGACAACATCCCCTTCTACATTTACCTGTGGTGCGCTAATGATATACTGAATATTTAACCGTAGGCTACATACAAGTACTTAAGTGATTAAACTGTAGATAGATAATGGGTTTACAAATATATTGCATCGGCCTACTGATGGTGTCAGACTTTTCAGTCTTACTGGTAATGATGGCAAAGGTGCAAAGATTCGTTTGCAATAGACCGTTACGCAGGGTATATTATGACCAATACCTGGGCTATATCCAAAGCTGCTGAAAAGCGCCCCATATTACAAATGATACAATAACATAACAATATAACAGTTTAGGCCTAATGTACTACTTGTATAAAAAGTTTGATGAAACTGACTTGTATATTTTTAAATGAAGAAGAGCATAACTTTGACATGGAAATGTAGACATGCATGTGTGAACTAAAGGATAATAACGGGCATCTTAACTGAGTAAAAAAAAAATAATAATAATAATAATTTTAGCTTTTTATCCACAGCCACCATATCTGCTGGGCATATATGTACTCAATTTCATCTTATATCCACAGCTGTTGGATACATATAAGTACTGAATTTGAGTTTATATCCACAGCCACTGGATTTAGCCTATAAGTAAAGGATTCTAGTTACATCCACAGCTGCTGGGTATATGATGTCTGTCTTATTTAATTGGTGAACTGTTTTATGCTGTACAGAAGAAACATTTTACCATTAAATGTATGATGGTTATCACTTTTATGCATGGAGAAAAGTGCCTTAAAACCTGGATAAACCCCATTACCCTGCTTACATGTACAAGGCTTGGCCAAACACTGGTTTTGAACCTGCAGCCATATACAATTCCAAAGTCAGTGACCTGCTAGAAACCATCAGACCTGTTGGCCAGACGGGACCTCGAAACATTCATAGTATACATGTATGCCAAATGATGCACTGTGATGGCTGAGGGGCTAGTATGTCTGCTTTGTTGGCAGAGGATCCCTGTTCAGTCCTTAGTCCAGTCAGGGATATGTCAGCCATTTTTGTTTCTCCCTTTTCAGGCTCCCTTTGCACTTAACATAATTAAGTGACACACCAGTTACTGGTCACACAAGTGTCACGACACTGTGACAGAATGAAGCATCATGTCAGGTGTTTTCTCCATGGTTATCCACTGAGTCAGCACTATATTTAATTAATTTATTTATTTGATTGGAGCTTTACACCGTACTCAAAAGTATTTCACTTATACTATGCCAGCCATTATAATGGAGGGAAACGGGGCAGAGCCATAGGCAGGTTGCTAGCAGACCTTCCCATGTACAGCTGGAGACAAAGCCAGCATGACCTGGACTTGAAGTCACAGCCACCACATTGGTGAGGGATTCCCGAATCATTCTGATACACCAGCACAATAACCAAGCCAACCGCTCGGCCAACAAAGACTGTTTACTATTTATTGGGTCTCATTATAGCCCACCTGATCTCAGGAGATACTGCTATGATATCACTGAAATAATATTGAATTCATTTATTTATGTATTTAATTGATTGCTGTTTTATGCTGTGTGCAAGATTATTTCACTTATACAAGAATGACCAGCATTATTTTGGGAGGAAACCGGGCAGAGAAGGGAAAATCCATGACCATCTGTAAGTTGCCGCGAGACATTCCCACGCACGACCAGAGAGAAATAATGTTGAAATCAGCTTAATAAACTCCTCTAGAACATATATGCCATAAATGAGACATCATCAATAAATACTATGACTAACTGAAGTGGCTTATAAGAGCAGATAAGAAAGATGATGCTCTGGTCGAGTTGCCAACTCAAGGTGCCTGCCTTTCTACTGCCAAGTTTATTTTTGTAGTGTACGTGTTTATACATCTGAGCTTACCAGCAGGGAATTTGAACCAGCAATCTCTGCATTACGAATCCACACATTTTCTACTACACTACAGGGCAGTTCCCTCTTGGAGGTAGATAGTGTTACATACACTATTCTATGCTATATTCATCCTAATGGGGTTTATACCTGACTCGGGATTTCTCTTACTCAGAGCTGGTCAGGAGACAGAGGGAGAGGAAACCAGCGATGCCAACGATGTCATGGCAGCTGGTACATCTGGAGCAGACCGTACTACTTGCACAAGTTGGGGGTCTGCAGGCAGAAAGCATAAAATATATCTCCGCCAACTGAATTCTTCCACCTCTATCACACAAGGCCTACTCTCATTTCTCAACATTGTGACATACATGTATACAGTGGTATTTTAAGAGGTATATCAATTAAAAGCCAAACTGCAACTCCAGAACACAACCAATAGGTATATCATAACACTCTAAAGATACACTTTTCTGCATACACATTTGCAAACATGTCAAGACACCAGAGCAGCCAATCCTCATGAATTATGTCAAACAAAACTTTGTTCTTTATATATACACAAACTCTAAAAGGCTTTAGAAAATACACAACAACAGTTCTTGTAACTTCACCGTGAATGTTTATTCACTCTCAACAATATAATAAATAAATAAACACATTTAAAAACTTGATATCACAAACAATGAGGTTTCATAGTCCTTGATCAATGCCAGAAGTAGATGGAATTTGAGCTTTTCTTAATACTGAATGAAAAACGAGTGATGCACAGTTACACATTTACACTACATACTACAGTAAGTTTAACTTAAACAGTAGCATTTTCGTAATGTCTCTTCTGCACGATCAACAAACATACACATTAACCGCGTTGTATATTGCACCAAAGAATAATTCAGCAATCTTCTGTATGTTCACCATAGCACAGAGCCAAATTTACATCACAAATACATAAAAACTTTACAAAAATATGTGCTTTACAAAAACATTAATTTTATCTGCATCACAATAAATTAAAAAATTATATCATTAATCAACTTCCTCCACTGTGGGACCATTATGTGCAGTGCCACTGTTACCAGGGTTACCAGAATTTGACTCCCCGTGTAACTTTGACATGATCGGAGAGCAAATGTTCTGAACCTCCTTAAGTTTGTATTCTAACTCCTCCTTTTCAGCCAAGGAATTACCATCCATCCACTTCAGAGTCTCATCACACGTGCTTATCACAGTGTTTCTGTCATTCTCAGAGAGCTTACTGCCATGCTCACTCACCACCTGTTTCACATTGAAGACATATCCCTCCAGCTGATTCCTGGCAGAAACACGTTCTCTGTGTTTTGCATCATCGTCTTTGTATTTTTCTGCCTCAGCCAACATTCTCTCTATGTCCTCTTTACTCAGCCTGCCCTTGTCATTTGTGATGGTGATTTTGTTTTGCTTTCCAGTGCTCTTATCCTGCGCAGACACGTTCAAAATGCCGTTGGCATCGATATCAAAGGTAACCTCTATCTGAGGCACCCCTCTTGGTGCGGGTGGAATGCCATTCAACTCGAAGGTGCCAAGTTTGTTGTTGTCCTTGGTCATGGCTCGCTCTCCCTCATACACCTGGATGGTCACAGCTGGCTGGTTATCTGCATAAGTGGTGAAGATCTGGGAGGTTTTCATCGGGATTCTGGTGTTCCTTTCAATCAGGTTAGTCATGACTCCACCAGCTGTCTCAATTCCCAATGACAATGGCGCCACATCCACCAGTAGCACATCTTTGATCACCTCGCTCTGTTCTCCGGTCAAAATTGCAGCCTGGACAGCAGCGCCATAGGCCACAGCCTCGTCAGGGTTGATCGACTTGTTCAGCTCTTTTCCATTCATGAAGTCCTTCAACAGTTTCTGGATTTTTGGAATCCTGGTAGAGCCCCCAACAAGGACAATTTCATGGATTTGTGACTTGTCCATCTTGGCATCTCGCAAAGCTTTCTCCACAGGTTCCAGGGTTCCCCTGAACAAATCTGAACACAACTCCTCAAACCTTGCCCGTGTGATTTTGGTGTAATAGTCAATGCCCTCAAACAGGGAGTCGATCTCGATGTTGGCATCGGCACTGCTGGACAGCGTCCTCTTGGCTCGCTCACATGCTGTGCGCAGACGGCGAAGTGAGCGTTTATTACCACTGATGTCTTTGTGGTGTTTTCTCTTGAACTCCTGAACAAAATGGTTCACAAGTCGGTTGTCGAAGTCTTCCCCTCCCAAGTGAGTGTCTCCAGCTGTTGACCGAACCTCAAACATGGATCCTTCGTCTATGGTGAGGATGGACACATCAAACGTTCCACCTCCTAAATCAAAAATAAGTACATTTTTCTCACCTTTCAGATTTTTATCCAGTCCGTAAGCCAGAGCTGCTGCCGTGGGTTCATTGATAATCCTCAGCACATTAAGTCCTGCGATGGCACCGGCATCTTTGGTAGCTTGTCTCTGGGAATCGTTGAAGTATGCAGGAACTGTTATCACCGCATCCTTCACTTTCTGACCCAGGTAAGCCTCGGCCGTCTCCTTCATTTTGGTGAGCACCATGGAACTGATTTCTTCAGGTGCAAATGTCTTTTCTTCTGATTTGTACTCCACCTGGATCCGTGGTTTCCCCAATTTGTTCACTACAGTAAACGGCCAGTGTTTTTTATCCGCCTGAACGACAGGGTCGTTAAAATCCCGACCGATCAATCGCTTGGCGTCAAACACAGTGTTTTTAGGGTTGAGAGCCACCTGATTTTTGGCCGCATCGCCGATCAGTCTCTCGCTGTCTGTAAAAGCCACATAACTAGGCGTTGTTCTATTTCCTTGGTCGTTGGCGATGATTTCCACCTTACCATGCTGGAAAACACCTACACAGGAATATGTTGTGCCCAAATCTATGCCAATCGCTGGTGATTTCGTTGAAACTCCCATATTTCAGACGCGTTGTTGTTGTATACTCAAATTTTCTAGCAATATCGCTGTTAAAGGCGAATAAAGTTGACGAATAATGTGGGTTTATCTCTCGCTATGAGTTTTTGTAACGTCGAACTTCTCTGATTCTGACAGGCATTGACGATGGGAGTCATATTTATACCCATCTGCAGAAATTTCTCGATTTCATCGAACGTGCTCGATCTAAACAAATAACGTTGTGGAGAGTTGTTTACATCACGTGGTAGAAAACGAGGTCAAATCGTCGTTCGGAAGATTTCGGGACCCGTGGAATGTTCCGGAAAAAGATAACTGGCTATTTCTGGAGCACCGTTTGCTGCTTTTCAATACATTGTACATACACGATGTCTTCAGGACATTGCGTTTATTAATGAAAAAAAAAAAAAAATGCAGATACCTGTTGCTTTTATTTCTTAGTAAAATATTAAAAATATCGTGTTTTGTGTAAATATTCAGACAGGCTTTTGCAGTAAACATGTACATGGAAAAGCAACCTCACTGTAGAGCGTGTGGATGTTCTCTATCTGTCAGAACTCATCCAGCGCTCATTTATATTTATGACCAAAACAATTAGTCACAATTTTTGTTTGTCGTATTGTTATACCTTTCATTTGCATATATTGACTGCGTAGTATAAATACGTGCAGAAAACAACATCCCCTTCTACATTTACCTGAGGTGCGCTAATGATATATTGAACATTTAACCGTAGGCTACATACAAGTACTTAAGTCATTAGACTGTAGACAGATAATGGATTTACAAATATATTGCATTGGCTTACTGATGGTGTCAGATTTTTCTGGCTTAATGGTAATGATGGCAAAGGTGCAAAGATTCGTTTGCAATAGACCGTTACGCAGGGTATATTATGACCAATACCTGGGCTATATCCACAGCTGCTGAAAAGTGCCTCTTATTACAAATGATACAATAACATAACAATATAACATTTTAAGCCTACTGTACCACTTGTACACAAAATTTTATGGAACTGACTTGGATATATTTAAATGAAGAAGAGCATAACTTTGACATGGCAATGTACAGACATGCATGTGTGAACTAAAGGAGAAAAGCCGGCATCTTCGTGGAGTAAAAAAAAAATAATAACAATCATAATTTCAGCTTTTTATCCACAGCCACCATAACTGCTGGGCATATATGTAGTGAATTTCATCTTATATCCACAGCTGTTGGGTACATATAAGTACTGAATTTGAGTTTATATCCACAGCCACTGGGTTTAGCCTATAAGTAAAGGATCCTAGTTACATCCACAGCTGCTGGGTATATGATGTCTGTCTTATTTAATTGGTGAACTGTTTTATGCTGTACAGAAGAAACATTTCACCATTAAATGTATGATGGTTATCACTTTTATGCATGGAGAAAAGTGCCTCAAAACCTGGATAAACCCCATTACCCTGCTTACATGTACAAGGCTTGGCCAAACACTGGTTTTGAACCTGCAGCCATATACAATTCCAAAGTCAGTGACCTGCTAGAAACCATCAGACCTGTTGGCCAGACGGGACCTTGAAACATTCATGTTATACATGTATGCCAAATGATGCACTGTGATGGCTGAGGGGCTAGTATGTCTGCTTTGTTGGCATAAGATCCCTGTTCAGTCCTTAGTTCAGTCAGGGATATGTCAGCCACTTGCACTTAGCATAATTAAGTGACACACCAGTTACTGGTCACAGAAGTGTCACGACACTGTGCCAGAATGAAGCATCATGTCAGGTGTATTCTCCATGGTTGTCCAGTGAGGCAGCACTATATTTAATTGATTTATTTATTTGATTGGAGCTTTACACCGTACTCAAAAGTATTTCACTTATACTATGCCAGCCATTATAATGGAGGGAAACGGGGCAGAGCCATAGGCAGGTTGCTAGAAGACCTTCCCATGTACAGCTGGAGACAAAGCCAGCATGACCTGGACTTGAAGTCACAGCCACCACATTGGTGAGGGACTCCCAAATCATTCTGATACACCAGCACAATAACCAAGCCAACCGCTCGGCTAACAAAGACTGTTTACTATTTACTGGGTCTCATTACACCCCAACTGTTTTCAGGAGATACTGTTGTGATATCACTGATATAATGTTGAATTTATTTATTTATGTATTTAATTGATTGCTGTTTTATGCTCTATGCAAGATTATTTCACTTATACAAGAATGACCAGCATTATTTTTGGAGAAATCCGGGCAGAGAAGGAAAAACCCATGACCATCTGTAAGTTGCCGCCAGACATTCCCACACACGACCGGAGAGAAATAATGTTGAAATCAGCTTAATAAACTCCTCTAGAACATATGCCATAAATGAGACATCATCAATAAATACCATGACTAACTGAAGTGGCTTATAAAGAGCAGATAAGAAAGATGACGCTCTGGTCGAGTTGCCAACTCAAGGTGACTGCCTTTCTACTGCCAAGTTTATTTTTGTAGTGTACGTGTTTATACATCTGAGCTTACCAGCAGGGAATTTGAACCAGCAATCTCTGCATTACGAATCCGCACATTTTCTACTACACTACAGGACAGTTCCCGCTTGAAGGTAGATAGTGTTACATACACTATTCTATGCTATATTCATCCTAATGGGGTTTATACCTGACTCGGGATTTCACTTACTCAGAGCTGGTCAGGAGACAGAGGGAGAGGAAACCAGCGATGTCAACAGCGATGTCAATGATGTCATGGCAGCTGGTACATCTGGAGCGGACCGTACTACTTGCACAAGTTGGGGGTCTGCAGGCAGAAAGCATAAAATATATCCCCGCCAACTAAATTCTTCCATCTCTGTCACACAAGGCCTACTCTCATTTCTCAACATTATGACATACATGTACACAGCAGTACTTTAAGAAGTATATCAATTAAAAGCCAAACTGCAACTCCAGAACACAACCAATAGGTATATCATAACACTCTAAAGATACACTTTTCTGCATACACATTTGCAAAAATGTCAAGACACCAGAGCAGCCAATCCTCATGAATTATGTCAAACAAAGCTTTGTTCTTTATATATACACAAACTCTAAAACGCTTTAGAAAATACACAACAACAGTTCTTGTAACTTCACCGTGAATGTTTATTCACTCTCAACAATATAATAAATAAATAAACACATTTAAACATTTGATATCACAAACAATGAGGTTTCATAGTCCTTGATCAATGCCAGAAGTAGATGGAATTTGAGCTTTTCTTAATACTGAATGAAAAACGAGTGATGCACAGTTACACATTTACACTACATACTACAGTAAGTTTAACTTAAACAGTAGCATTTTCGTAATGTCTCTTCTGCACGATCAAAAAACATACACATTAACCTCGTTGAATATTGCACCAAAGAATAATTCAGCAATCTTCTGTATGTTCACTATAACACAGAGCCAAATTTACATCACAAAAACATAAAAATTTTACAAAAATATGTAGTTTACAAAAACATTAATTTTATCTGCAACACAATGAATTATGAAATTGTATCATTAATCAACTTCCTCCACTGTGGGACCATTATGTGCAGCGCTACTGTTACCAGGGTTACCAGAATTTGACTCCCCGTGTAACTTTGACATGATCGGAGAGCAAATGTTCTGAACCTCCTTAAGTTTGTATTCTAACTCCTCCTTTTCAGCCAAGGAATTACCATCCATCCACTTCAGAGTCTCATCACACGTGCTTATCACAGTGTTTCTGTCATTCTCAGAGAGCTTACTGCCATGCTCACTCACCACCTGTTTCACATTGAAGACATATCCCTCCAGCTGATTCCTGGCAGAAACACGTTCTCTGTGTTTTGCATCATCATCTTTGTATTTCTCCGCCTCAGCCAACATTCTCTCAATGTCCTCTTTACTCAGCCTGCCCTTGTCATTTGTGATGGTGATTTTGTTTTGCTTTCCAGTGCTCTTATCCTGCGCAGACACGTTCAAAATGCCGTTGGCGTCAATATCAAAGGTAACCTCTATCTGAGGCACCCCTCTCGGTGCAGGTGGGATACCATTCAGCTCGAAGGTGCCAAGTTTGTTGTTGTCCTTGGTCATGGCTCGCTCTCCCTCATACACCTGGATGGTCACAGCTGGCTGGTTATCTGCATAAGTGGTGAAGATCTGGGAGGTTTTCATCGGGATTCTGGTGTTCCTTTCAATCAGGTTAGTCATGACTCCACCAGCTGTCTCAATTCCCAATGACAATGGCGCCACATCCACAAGTAGCACATCTTTGATCACCTCGCTCTGTTCTCCAGTCAAAATTGCAGCCTGGACAGCAGCGCCATAAGCCACAGCCTCGTCAGGGTTGATCGACTTGTTCAGCTCTTTTCCATTCATAAAGTCCTTCAACAATTTCTGGATTTTTGGAATCCTGGTAGAGCCCCCAACAAGGACAATTTCGTGGATTTGTGACTTGTCCATCTTGGCATCTCGCAAAGCTTTCTCCACAGGTTCCAGGGTTCCCCTGAACAAATCTGAACACAACTCCTCAAACCTTGCCCGTGTGATTTTGGTATAATAGTCAATGCCCTCAAACAGGGAGTCGATCTCGATGTTGGCATCGGCACTGCTGGACAGTGTTCTTTTAGCTCGCTCGCATGCTGTACGCAGACGGCGAAGTGAGCGTTTATTACCACTGATGTCTTTGTGGTGTTTTCTCTTAAACTCCTGAACAAAATGGTTCACAAGTCGGTTGTCGAAGTCTTCCCCTCCCAAGTGAGTGTCTCCAGCTGTTGACCGAACCTCAAACATGGATCCTTCGTCTATGGTGAGGATGGACACATCAAACGTTCCACCTCCTAAATCAAAAATAAGTACATTTTTCTCACCTTTAAGATTTTTATCCAGTCCGTAAGCCAGAGCTGCTGCCGTGGGTTCATTGATAATCCTCAGCACATTAAGTCCTGCGATGGCACCGGCATCTTTGGTGGCTTGTCTCTGGGAATCGTTGAAGTATGCAGGAACAGTTATCACCGCATCCTTCACTTTCTGACCCAGGTAAGCCTCGGCCGTCTCCTTCATTTTGGTGAGCACCATGGAACTGATTTCTTCAGATGCAAATGTCTTTTCTTCTGATTTGTACTCCACCTGGATCCGTGGTTTCCCCAATTTGTTAACTACAGTAAACGGCCAGTGTTTTTTATCCGCCTGAACGACAGGGTCGTTAAAATCCCGACCAATCAATCGCTTGGCGTCAAACACAGTGTTTTTCGGGTTGAGAGCCACCTGATTTTTGGCCGCATCGCCAATCAGTCTCTCGCTGTCTGTAAAAGCCACATAACTAGGCGTTGTTCTGTTTCCCTGGTCGTTGGCGATGATTTCCACCTTACCATGCTGGAAAACACCTACACAGGAATATGTTGTGCCCAAATCTATGCCAATCGCTGGTGATTTCGTTGAAACTCCCATATTTCTGTCGCGTTGTTGTTGTATACAGTCAAATTTTGTGGCACTATCGCTGTTAATGACGAATAAAGTTGATGAATAACGTGGACTTATCTCTCGCTATGAGTTTGTGTAACGTTGAACTTCTCTTCTCTGATTCTAACAGGCATTGGCGGTGCGAGTCATATTTATACCCATCTGCAGAAATTTCTCGATTTCATTGAACGTGCTCGATCTGCGCAAACAACGCTGTTGTGGAGAGTTGTTTACATCACGTGGTAGAAAACGAGGTCAAATCGTCGTTCGGGAGATTTCGGGACCCGTGGAATGTTCCGGAAAAATACGAGTGGCTATTTTTGGAGCTTTCAAATACGTACACAAGATCTTCAGGGCATCGCCTTTATTTAAAATGCACATACCAGTTGTTTGTTTTTTTTTAAAAGAAAATATCATGTTTTATGTAAATGTTCAAACAAGCTTTGGCAGTAAACATGTACATGGAAAAGGGACCTCACTGCACAGCGTGTGGATGTTCTCTATCTGTCAGAATTCATCCCGTGCTAATTTATATTTATGACCGAAACAGATTAGTCACAGTTTTTGTTTGTCGTATTGTGATACCTTTCAATTGCATATATTGACTGCATAGTATAAATAAACATCCCCTTCCCCAGAAAACAACATCCCTTTCTACATTTACCTGAAGTGCGCTAATGATATATTGAACATTTAACCGTAGGCTACATACAAGTACTTAAGTGATTAGACTGTAGATAGATAATGGGTTTACAACTATATTGCATTGGCTTACTGAAGGTGTCAGATTTTTCTGGCTTACTGGTAATGATAGCAAAGGTGCAAAGATTCGTTTGCAATAGACCGTTACGCAGGGTATATTATGGCCAATACCTTGGCTGTATCCAAAGCTGCTGAAAAGTGCCCAAAAGGTGCTAAAAGCGCTCCATATTACAAATGATAGAATAACATAACAATATAACATTTTAGGCCTACTGTACCACTTGTATACGAAATTTGATGAAACTGACTTGGATATATTTAAATGAAGAAAAGCATGATGTTGACATGGCAATGTAGAAATACATGTGTGAACTAAAGGAGAATAACTGGCATACTAATTGAGTAAAAAAAAAATTAATTAATAATTTTAGCTTTTTGTCCACAGGTACCATAACTACTGGTCATATATGTACTGAATTTCGTCTGATATCTACAGCTGTTGGGTACATATAAGTAATGAATTTGAGTTTATATCCACAGCCACTGGGTTTAGCCTATATAACTAAAGGATTCTAGTTACATCCACAGCCGCTGGGTATATGCTGTCTGTCTTATTTAATTGGTGTACCGTTTTATGCTGTACAGAAGAAACATTTTACCATTAAATGTATGATGTTTGTGATTTTTATGCATGGAGAAAGTACCTTAAAACCTGGACAAAACCTATTACTCCACTTCCATGTACTTCAAGGCTTGTCCAAATACTGGTTTGAACCTGCAGCCATATAAAATTTCAGGGTCAATGACCTGCTAGAAACCATCAGACCCATTGGGCAGATGGAGCCTTGAAAAATCCATGTTATATATGTATGTCAAATGATGCACTGTGATGGCTGAGGGGCTAGAGTGTCTGCTTTGTTGGCAGGAGATCAGAGTTCATCTCTTAGTCCATCGAAAGATATGTCAGCCACTTTTGTTTCTCCTTTTTTGGTTCTTTTAAGACTCACTTTGTGGATAATTACAAATTATCAGATCCTTCCACGATTTTTAAAAACTTGGACACCACGTGGCTGCTGTTGAAGGAATAGCTGGACAACAGGACGTAAAATTTCATCCACGTAACGTTGAGGCTGTTAGGTTCCTGTAGGATGATGACCAGTGGTGTCGGTTCCTCTCCACAAACCCCACCCCACACCATCACGCTGCTGGCACCAAGCGGTACACCTCCTGGACGCATGATACAGCCGTTCGTTCGCCTCTTCGACGGTAAACCCGCTGTCTGCCATCGGCTCGGAACAGGCAGAAGCGGCTCTCATCCGTGAAAAGACCATCGCAACCTCTGGCGACGATGTTGGGCTTTCAACAACTACCCTCTGAATGGTCGATAGGCCCTAATTCCATGAGCCATGTGTCTCCTGGACACGGTCTGCCGACAGACCCGTTGACCTAAGGCATTGATTGACGATGACGTCACTGTCAAGAAGTGGTTCCTCACGTGTAAGGTACGCATGTACCCATCTTCTCAGGGCGTAGTTACCACATGCCTGCATGTTCTTGGACTGTCCGATGTCTGCCCTGTCTGTAACGTTGCATCAAGTTTGACACAGTTACATAAGAGCAGCCGAAGGCCCTTGTAATGTGGACATGTGTGGCTCCCATGGATACCATACCCAGGGCCCTCTGGTGTTGTTCTGGAGTCAATCGAGGCATTACTATGGTGGTTTTTAGTCAGTGCGCAAGTCCAGCACACTGTGTGTAACGTTTTTATACACTTATTACATGTGCACTTGCGGCCATCCATGGGTAATGTGATTTTTTAACTTTCTTTGTTGTCTCAAAACAAATTCATTTGGGCGTATATGACGCTTGTCGCATATGGGAATATGCTTCGTATAATGTTTTCCTACAATAATTGGGTATTAATTTGCTGAAAAGGCTGGTTAAATTTTATTTACGTTCAATCTTACTCGCAATAACGTTGGTGAACGGCTTTTTGCGTAAGGCAGTCTCTGACACACCGATGAACTTTCCGCCTGGGACGCAGAGATATGCACACTATGTTGGTGGAACACAAATGGTCTTCAACGAACGTTTCACTGTGTAAACGGCCACACAATCACAGTACACAAACGTCGTCGACTGGTTATTGTAATAGTACGTAGACGTCGTCGGTCGGTTATTGTAACAGTGCGTAAGCGTCGTCGGTCGGTTATTGTCACAGTACACAAGCGTCGTCGGCCCGTTATTTTTACAGTACATAAGCATCGTCGGTCGGTTATTGTTACCGTACACAAGCGTCGTCGGTCGGTTATTGTCACAGTATATAAGCGTAGTTTGCGGAATATTGTCACAGTACACAAGCGTCGTTTGCCGAATATTGTCACAGTATATAAGCATCGTCGGTCGGTTATTGTCACAGCACGCAAGCGTCGTCGGTCGGTATCGTCGGTCGGTTACTGTCACAGCACACAAGCGTCGTCGGTCGGTTATTGACACAGTACACAAGCGTCTTTTGCCAGATACAGTCACCGTACACAAGCGTCGTCGGTAGGTTATTGTCACAGTACACAAGCGTGGTCGACTGGTTATTGTCACAGTACACAAGGGTCGTCGGTCGGTTATTGTCATAGTACAAGGCTCCACGAACAAGGAGAGTAGGCGAATCTGCAAATTTCCTGTTCATGCATACAAAGCTTAACCCGAAATGATTAAGTACAAAAAGTTAGTGAAGTGGGTCTCTAACTTTCATATTGTTTTCAACATATACAAATATGTATACATATACGCATCAAAGAACAACAATACAAAAGAATATGATCGAAAATATACCACGTGATCTCAACGAGCTTAATGATATGCCAGATGCAACGTTAATTGTACATAAATGCACCAACTCACAGAAATGACTAATATTCTTTAAGAGACAAATAAAAATGGAATCTCTGACCTCATTATGAAGACGTTGTTGACAAACAGATTCAATGTTCGCTTAGGTCAGATTTTCATATCAAGCACAGATAGCACGCAAGACATATGAAATGGTTAAAAAAAATCAGATTTACAGACTTTTTAGCAATATGTTACCATGACAAAGGTACATGCTGGGTAAGAACATAATGATGCCTTGTTCACAGGCTATGCGCAGGAGAATGCTACAGTTATCCTAGAAAGCAGAACTTGGCATAAGGAAAGAGCAACGCGGAGAAAGGAATAGGTGACGCTTCCCTAACCCTACACAGCTGTTTTAACAGGTTCTGGAAGTGATACCGATGTATATACAATAAACATATTCAAACAATTAACGTTACATAAATAACGAACAAGTCATTCACTCTACACACAAAACCGCGGAAAACACATCCTCTCCTTCGTTTTTATCAGTTTTAACTGGCAGTGTTGAGGAGATGCATCATGGTAATATGTCACGTTCATCGTACTTTGTCAGTATACTAGTATAAGACTACTCAGACGAGCAAATGTTTGAATTATATCATACCATACATTTCCCGATTCTCTCTTTAATTCTTACAGCTTCTTACACACAAGTTTACACTTTCAAATCATTTTTTCCTTTTAACTCCCCCCCCCCCACCAAAGAAAAAAAAACGGTATTAATGCACAAATATGACAAAATATGACACATTCCAAAAAACAGTGTCCTTCTACACAGCATAAAGCGCATGTGCACTGCTTGAATATTTAAAACCATTTAGACAAATCTATCTCAACACATTGCCAACTTACAACTCACTCAAGGACAAAGGAGTTTGCCCCAGGCTCTGTCAGGTTTCCTCCCACCATCATTCTGACCGCCAGCGTGTAAGTGAAATATTCTTGAGTACGGCGTAAAACACCAATCAAATAAATAGATAAAACAAGGAAAATGTAAATCTTTTTCACATCACCTTATAACAATATTTACATAGTGTGTTTTTTTTTTTTTTGGATACGCAAACAGAGATAATAGTCATTGTACTCAAAATACTGTTTCGAACTCTTAACCAAAAATACGACAAAGAGGAGCTGTGTAACACCCCAAACATTCACATACGAGGACGACAGAAAAAGAGACACAGCTGAAAATAATACGCACTGATCACATCAATCGTTATTTGAATCTTGGAAAATACTGACTCTTTCGTCAAATCGTACAAGCGTATACACGTACTACAAAAAAACAAAACGTACCCATTACAAGGTTTACAAAGTTGCTGATTACAAACGTATTGTGACCTTACAAAACAGAAAACCTTACCAACCATACACGTTTCAATCACCGAAGTATTTACCCTAAATAAATTTCAGACCTTATCAACAAAAATGTTTCAAGGAGTTCAGTTTTCCCAAAGCTGTAGATTACAAAAGTATTGTAATCTCACGAAACAGAAAACCGTACCACAAAACAGAAAACCGTACCACAAAACAGAAAACCGTACCACCCAAATCTTTCCACCAGTTCAGTTGGCGCACAAGTTTGTGGGTACATGTGGATAATTACAAAAGTTGACTGCACACAATAGCAAACCTTACCATCCAGATCCTTCCACGATTTTTAAAAACTTTGGTAAAGTTGTTGACTTATCTATTCGGTCAGACGCTATAATTACAAGGCCGTTCTGATGAACGGTTACCACTACACGTAGCTTATCCATCTCTCCCAAAATCGTGATTGAATAATCAGAAAAACACGTCACATCTGCATGGAGTTTGTTTAGAGTAAAAACTTGGCATTACTTGCGCCTATAATTCTACGTGACACTTCAAATCCAGCTGGTCTTGTAAATCAATGTTTGCAGCTTTTTTGTAATTGTGTTGTATTTTTAACAAAGACAATGTCATTTATGATTTCCCCAAAAAAAAGTATACGAAAATGGCTTTACGGAGTTCTGTATCAGTAGGCCTAGTAATGATACTTGAGATCAGGTGTAAAGTTCTCGACGAATATTTGAGTTTTATTGGCATGTATTTTGTCTCTAACAGGGTTCAAAAACTCTAAGCTCTAAACGCATTTGTTATACATCTAGTTCTCAACAACAATCAGTCAAGAAAACAAATCAACTTCGTGCAAAATATCTTTGCATACAAGAATCAAAATGGCTGACATGGCATTAAGTCGTGCAAAAATGTATACAGGCTGACAATTCTGAATGAAACAGCAGTGGAATGTAAAGATGGCCATCAGATGATAAGAAGCACATCTCCAAACAGGAGACAGAAAGTTGTATAGGGTGGTTACCAAACATAAAAGAAAATATATTTCAACGAGTTTCAAGGACCTGAAATTTCTTGTTTGCAGCACTTTCAATGGCCATTTATTTTAAGTCTTCGTCTTCATGCGGAGATAACAGATACCATTTTGGTTACTCATTTAACGAGTCTCTTTTGAATTTAATGTAATATGAAATTTAACATTTAAAAGTCAAAAACTATCTAGCACTAATTCCAAAATAAACTCATTTTCAATGACTTTCAAAGATTTCAAGTATGAGAAAGGACACTTTGTTCTTGACTTGATTCTAAAATTACAAACCAGTAAGTTCAGCACTTCCGTCATTTTGAGGGCAATTTTAGGGCACATCATTTACAGCCTGTAAACTTACTGGAAAATTCTAAACTCTATCAGAGCTAGCTTTCAGTAATAGCACATCATGATTTCATCTAAAAATGCGCAGATCATGATTAAATTCCTGGTAGTTTACATGATTCGCTTATGTTCTCAGTCTGACCTATTTGGACCTCTCTACAGTCACACTGCATGGATCTCTCACAGGTACACAACATGTAAATTTGTAAGCTTTCCTTAACAACCCTAAAATGTGTGATTTAACGGTTTCCTTAAGTCCAGGAACAGAATGAAGACTGTTCTGCAGTCTGCCAGTGCGGCAATCTTAATGAGTGAATGAATACTTCGGACAAAATGACGCAATCTGCATCTTGTAAACAATTTAAGTGCCCTATAGATGTTGAAACCTTGTTGTTGTTGTCGTCATAACTCCATGGCGGAGTCCTCCTCTTCACAGTCCATTGAGCTCAGAGCAGTCACGTCTGGCTGTTGCCTGGGAAAACCAATAAATAACAGAAAATAAGATATTGGAACTATTCAACGAGGGTAACCAAAGTATGATGCGCAGAGTACATGTATTTATTTAACAAATGCATTGTTTTTAGTTTTTATTCATGTTTAGAATCTAGTCTCAAGCTTGGAGCAGGCTGTGGAGTGGCACCTTTCAATAGCTAGAGCAAACAAGGTGTAGGTTCAAACCTGGCATTTGACAGGGATTTTGCAGATTTCCGCGCTCTTACTGTTTGTGGGGATTTGGTGAGAATACGCGGTCAATGGCACTCTAACATTCACTGAAGTGAAGAACACTCGTCCTGTTGAACATATCTGTACGCCACACACAGGACTGTTTGTCAGTAGCATGAAACAGGTGGTTTACGGTGTTTACCTGGGGCACTTCAGCTTTCATCACCAATCTAACTCACCACCACACAGTTCGAATATCATAGTCTTAAACAATAATCACGTGTCAAATGTAGTATCAAATTAGCCTGGGTATGTGGGAAGGTCTGCCAGTAAAATGTGGATGGTTTCCTCTGGGCTCTGTCCCGTTTCCTCCCACCATACTTCTGGCTGCCGTTGTATAAGTGAAATATTCTTGAGTACGGCGTAAAACACCAATCAAATAAATAAATAAATAAATTAGCCTAGTGTCAACTCTAACCCTCAATACAGGTCACTGAAGCTACTGGTACTCAAGGATTCTCTACCTTACAACACCTCTTCTTCGAAGGTGCCGTAAGTGTATTTAACATCACAGGTGTTAGCTCTACTGGCAGTACACCTTTCAGAAAGGCCGTAAAACCCGCCACAACCTGCAGGATGCTGGGAGACCTTTCCATGCATGTTAGGAGAAGAATCAAGCATGGCCTGCACTTGAACTCACAGCAATTGCATTGATGAGAGATTCCTGTGTCACAGTGCTGCGATAACACGCCAACCACTAGGCCATGAGATTTTGTTCTTCCCCTCCCACCCTCTTTAATACCTCAATTTTTTTCAAGATTCAAGTAAGAAGAAAAACTATTACCTACCAGCCTTCTCTACCTTTTCTGATACTCACAGTGGCATTACACCCAACAAATTAACTGTACCCGTTTCAATTTGTACAGACTTACCTGTTGTCTATAGCACATGTTGGGGTGGCGGTGGAGGTTCTGGACGTTGGGCTCCTCATGCCTGATTGGCCTGATGATTTCTGCTTTGAACTGTTGTTTTTCTGGCGATTCTTGTGGACATTTTCAGACACAATTTCACGGAGTTTATCCACAGGGGGTTTCCATAAAACCACTTGTAAACAGGGCTTGTTTCTGCAATGTATACAACCATACTTCACAGAATTACTCTTGCAAATTGCAATCATGTAATACAAGACATTGAAACTATCTGTATTTCCACATTTTTCTGTAAAAATAAAAAATAAATGTTCAACATCCACACATTTTGTAGGGCTGGTAGAAAACATCTAATCACGTTCAAGTAAATTTAAGGACAGTTTTAGGGTTTATCTGTGAAGGGGATTATGAGAAATCAACCACACCTGGCACACTGGGGTATGGGATCAGCAACATGCTAAAAATGTGTAAATTAAATTTAATCTTACCTGTTAAAAAATGAGAAATGTTTAATCAATAATGAAACAAGGTAATAAAATCCCCCAAACTTCTTTTACATATCTGACATATTTCCACAAGGTTCACTGTTGCAATACATGTACTTACATATTCTCCAGAACTGCCTTTGGTATGCTGGAACAGATGATACTATTGGCCACGGAGGTGTTTATGTGAACTTTGAACCCTGTGTTTTTCACTTCTGTAAGCTCTGTATCTATTTGTTCATCGGCCAGCCTACAAATTTGTCAGAAATAAGAAATGAATCACAAAACAGAATGAAAGAAATAACGTAGTGGGTTTACGGGCACATTTAGAATATAATTTAGAATATTATATTGGACCGTCCTAAATTTATTTCCTTTTTTGATTGGTGTTTTATGACGTTTCTCAAGAACATTTTCCTTACACGACAGGGACCAGCGTTATGGTGGGAGAAAACCAAAGCGCGGGGAATCCCACGACCATCTGCAGGTTGCTGACAGACCTTCCCACATACGGCCGAAGGGGAAGCCAGCAAGAGATGGACTCATACAGATCCCGTTGGTGAGAGGCTCCTGGGTCACTGAGCCGCATTGGCGTGCTAACACCCTGGGCCTCCCTGCTAAATTTATTTGACCGATACCATTCAACAAGGAAATACTTGTACCACAACTAAAATTATTTCACTTAGAAGACGGTGGTCAGGTTTTTATCTTTAAAAACAGGGCCCAATATAACAAGAACTGGTTTTGAAGAGACAACTATCTGATAAACATTGAATTAAAACACTCCAGCTTTTTAATACAATAAGGCTTTTTCTCATCATTCAAAACTCTCATACAGTTGGCAACATGCCCACGTTAGCATGCACACATACAAAACTCTCATACAGTTGGCAACATGCCCACGTTCACACGCACACATACAAAAGTCTCATACAGTTGGCAACATGCCCACATTCGCACTCAGACATACAAAACTCTCATACAGTTGGCAACACACCCACGTTCGCACGCAGACATACAAAACTCTCATACAGTTGGCAACATGCCCACGTTCGCACACAGACATACAAAACTTTCATACAGTTGGCAACATGCCCACATTCGCACTCAGACATACAAAACTTTCATTCAGTTGGCAACATGCCCACGTTTGCACACAGATATGCTAACCTCTCATACAGTTGGCAACATGCCCACGTTCGCACGCAGACATACAAAAACTCTCATACAGTTGGCAACAAGCCCATGTTCGCACAGACATACTGCCCACGTTCGCACAGACATACTAAACTCTTTGTACAAACCACTCACATGTCTTCGAGTTCCCTGAACTTCTGCCAGCTTCTTTCCACTGAGGACTGCATGGGAGTTAATGCCGTGGTGGAGGTGGTCGTGTTGTTGCTGTTGTGAACAAGGGCCTTGTCTGAAGACTCTGAGTGATTAAGGCTCAACTCTTGCATGCTGGCCATCATCTTCTCCTCTGTAATATACACTTTGCTGGGGGTCTCGCATCTGTCAAGGACCCCAATACAACTGATTAGTATGTACACCATGTATGTCAGTGGCTAAGCTCCATATGAAATGCTCCATGTAAATAAATTGGTATTCAAGGCCTCCGAATTTGAGGCATGCTATCACACCTTTGCATATGACTGTATTGTAATGATTATTTCGAAAACTGATTTTGATTTTATTACTGATGAGGTCCAACATGTGTGAACCGAGTTTTCAACAGCAAACAATGTGTTCCTTTTCCATAATGCATGCAAATAATGTCTTAGTTGTCTTTTCCTTCAAACACGCTGATAAAGGGAGCTTACCCTGCATCCAAGGCTGTTCTCTTTGGTCTCCTGATTGGTGCGCTGCAGGAAGCCACAGGTTCTCCAACAGGACAAGGCTGTATCCTGGCAAATAAAGAAAAAAGCTGTTAGAAGAAGACTGAAAAAAAAAAACAAAAACGCAGACACAAATTCGCAACAGCTGCGACATCCCCTACATACGATTTTGTGTTGTGAACTACATATACATGTACCAACACACAAGACAGTGTCGTCTAGTTGATTGTTTGATTGATATGTTTTAAGTTGCATTCAACATTACAATATTTTAGTAAAATAACAGTGTCTCCTGTTACTTGTAGCAGGCTGCTGGTGCCGACTCACTGGAATGACCTGTCAAAGTCACTCTCATACTCCTTAGAGTGCATGTGTCTACTTGTATACATGTGACATGTATCTCACTTTGAGTAAACAATCGTTTGGCTGGTTTTAACTGGGCTTTGCCTACCACCAGTAACTCATCAAAAGACTTACTTTTTCACTGGGTTACCTCCCCTTGTTGTCTAAACGACAGGAGAAGTTCAGCGAACTTCAAAATGTTAGAAATGGTATTGTGTTGTAATTATGCGGCCTACCATGTAACTTCAGTTCTGCCATACCGATCGATGGGATTTACGAATACTTTACAATACATAATCGATAGGGAGGAAGATGGCATTTGGTTTACTACACATATAATTCGCTTTAAGTCTATCACATTGTTTACATGCATCATCCATGAGTGAACACTATATTGTGGGAATCTTTGCGCAGCAAAGTATGCTGTGTACTAATTTCCATGCAGTATGCTTGCTACATTAGTTATCTGTTTTGTCGAAATTCGACACTGAAAATCCTATCCCAATTCACAGGAACTTGTACTAAAAGCAACGGACAAATGGAGAAAGTGTCATTTTGAAATGTGTCGATTTATTGGTCATGCAGGGAAAGCAGCTGCAGCCTCAGACTTCAAACGCCAATGTCCATGGTTACTGGGTGCTAATATGACCACTGCGGCTCTGTTGTGGAGAGTATAGTAGAGCGAAGCCTGGAATGCCAATGTGATTTATTCTCAAGTCTCAGGTATGACTTATCTCAACAACTGAACCCCAGGTCTACGACTTACAAGTGAGAATACTCTGTCAATTATACCATCACAGCCATCAAT